>NC_077238.1:74937256-75192256 GCF_947179165.1 Solanum dulcamara | reverse complement strand
TAACTCGAAACGTACGTCACTACTAGAACATAGGCTTTATCCTTCGCATCAATGAAAAATTTGTATTATAAAATATGATTGTCCATCCATTTTTCATCGACCAACTCATGGCTGGAAAAACGCATGATGGGAAGCCGAATCTCATTGAAATAGTGGAAAGCTACTTAATTTTTTCATATTGAAACACTAATATTTTTATCTTCTTACAGATTCAATCAAAACATCTATAAAAATAACCACTTAATATTGATACACCTCGAAAATTTCTACGCTAAGATTCAGACCATTCTTCGTATGCTTATAGACCTGAACTCGAAGACTTCAAATTTATATATATGATATAGGATCAATTTCTAAGTATTTAAAGTGTATTAGATGTGGTTTAGGGTCATAAGAGATCTCTATCACCAAGTCAAGCCCAAAGAATTTCTATCGGCTAAGTTTTCGGATGAGTCCGTACAAGGGTCAACTTGAAACGACCATAACTTCAAGATTGCATTTTTTGGAGTTTGGAGTAAAACATTATGTCCAGTTAACTAGAAGGGTGCGCGACCAATCCGCGTCACAAACTTAGCCAATTTTGGAAAAAAATAAACTATGGGGGAACAACTCCGCGACGTGGACTTGTTCCACCCTAGTTCAAATTTTTTCCCGTTTTCAATTTTTGGGAGGGACTTTTCGATCTTTTCCCCACCTAACCCACTATGTTTTAAAGCTAAATTCCGCCCCCATAACAGTTTCTAAGGAGTTTTATCTCTAAAAACACCCAAGAACGTTTAGAGCAAGAAGTGGAGAAGAGAAGGAGGGCTAGAGTTCTAGTTCTTCAAGTAAGACCATCAAATCCTTGATTTGTTCTTCAAGTCAGGTATGTAAGGTTGCTCATAACATGGATTAAATTCACCCATGTGCCCTACATCTTCTTTGAGTTGAATGTTCATATGAGTTGAGTTTTCTTGATAGATCTATGTCCTAATGAGTTTTTACATGAACTAACTTGATTTTTTTTGTTGATGTTGATGAGTTAAGAAATCGATAAATGCTTCATGTCTTCATCCCCATAAACCCGAGTTGATTCCTATATTACAATATTCTTATACTATAGTTGGGTCTAAGAGTTGATTGGTATGAGTTGTTATACATATTTTGTTATAAACTTAAATATTTTGAGTCTCCTTAATTGTTGATTTGGAGTCTTGATAAGTCATGATTTAGCCCCAAAGGATTGGCTGAATGAATAGAGAAATGATTTGATAGGATTAAATATTTTCATAAATGCATATCTAAACTACTCTTAAAAAATATGATTGCGATTGATTGGATAGTATGATCGGTTGAGAGGTTTGATTGTGATAGAATTGATGAATTGATAAGGGACCAAATGAGACTTGTCGAAATGGATAGAGTCTTATGAGCATTGAGTCTTGAGAAGAGTATCGAGCACTGAATTGGGTAAGAGTAAGTCATAACTCGAGCCCAATAACTACGTCGCCAAACATAGAAGAGGATTGAACCATTAAAGTCGGATGTTTTTCAAATTACTGTCCTGACATGATAGGACTTAATTGGTTATGGATCCATGATTGTTGATTCGTTCCTACCCTGGCAAGGTATGAACCGACGTGGAAACAACATCGGTTTGTTGTACTATCACTGGCTTCGTTCCTACACTGTTGAGGATCTATTTGCTTCCAGCTAATTAGTGAGTCCTCCCTGTTTATGAAAGATACCGCAGTTGTCTTTTTAGCTTTGAGTTAGCTTTTCTTTATTTGATTTGTGGTAGCCATGAACCTGTCAATTGACACCTCTTAGATTGTTGATAGAGGCTTCACAGACTAGAGTGTTGATTTATTTCATTTTGACTAGTTTCATTCTTACTAGTTATTGATTGGATAGATGGTTGGCCTTTGACCTTATTTATGAGTAGTATTCTTGTGAGTTGAGTCTTCCGCTGATAGAATGTGATTGAATGAATGTGTGATTGGACCAAGTGATTCACTTGAAGGCCAGCAATGGTCTTCGAGTGCCAACCATGCCTAGGGTGCCGCCCTCCCGGGGTGTGACAAATATGCAATAAAAAAATTCAATAAAAAAATTCTAAGTTTTTAGTAGTACGTGAAAACAAATGACAAGAAAATAATATGTACTATTCATTTTTATCTCATGATATAAAAATCAATTACCTATAGTAAGCATAGTCAGAATTTGAAGTCTAAATATTCTAAATTTTCCACTAAACTCACAACTTGAGTTTATATGCATTAAATTCGCAATTAAATAATTATACATATTCAATAAAATTTCTCAATACAAATATAAAATCTAAACAAAAAATACTAGATTCGTTCGAAATCATACCTAACTGATATTTTAGCTCTGTCCTAGACGCAATGGCATAGTATCACTGTCTGCCATTGGCTTACGCTCCAGTCTTAGAAAATTATGCTTTGTTTGATTAATTTTTTAAAATTGATAGAGATTAATCCCTTGATTTATTTCATTAACCTCATCAGTTTATATACACAAAATACAAGAATATAATTAGGCTATAATTAAGGAAACTAAATATCTATATATTATGAACATATATTTTCATATATTCTAACACACCCCCGCAGTCGAAGCGGGAAGTCACTGAATGCTAAGACTGTCCCAAAAATCCTCAAATAACACCAACGGAAGGCCTTTGGTGAAGATATCTGCAATCTGATAACGAGAGGGGACATGTAACACTCGAACTTGGCCACGAACCACCTTTTCCCGTATAAAATATATATCCATCTCAATGTGCTTAGTGCGTTGATGCTGAACAAGATTACTAGCCAATTATATGACACTAACATTATCACAGTAAACCAAAGTCGTCCGTGGAATAGGACAATGAAGTTCCAAAGCAAGTTTCGCAACCAACATAACTCAGAAACCATATTGGCAACCCCTTGGTATTCTGCCTCTGCACTCGAACGGGACAAAGTAGCTTGATGTTTGGCGGACTATGAGATCAAGTTATCACCCACAAATACATAATAACCCGACGTCGAACGTCATGTATCGGGGCACCCACCCCAATCAACATCAGCATACGAGACAAGAGTGATTGTGGAAGAGGGATAAAGGTGAATACCATAATCCAAAGTACCTTATAGGTAACACACGATGCACTTGAGAGCGTGTATGTGCTCATCCTATGGGTCATGCATAAATAAGCATACCTGTTGCACAGCATGAGTAATATCCGTTCTCGTGAACATGATGTATTGCAGTGCCCCTACAAGAATCCAATAAATAGATGGGTCCTCAAACGGTATGCTCGTAGTAGCCCCTAACTTCGATTTTGGAGAAACCGAAGTAGGAGATGGCTTACACGATGACATGCCAGCTCGGTCAATGATCTCGGCCACATACATCTTGTGAGATAAAAATAAATCAACTTGCCTAAATCCTTCATAGAAAATTTAGAGCTAAGAAACGATATGATAGACCGACGGAGCGCATCAAATGAAGCAGTTAAAATAATATCATCGACATACAATAAAAGATAATCCATAGAAGTACCTCGACGATAAATAAACAAGAAATGGTCAGTCTTACTATGAGAAAACCCAAGGATATGGACATAATCAGCAAATCGCTTATACCAAGCCCGCGGAGCTTGTTTCAGCAAACACACATGATTGGGTCTATCAGAATCCCGATAGCGCAAAGGTTGATACATGTAAACAGTCTCCTTGAGTTCACCATGTAAGAAAGTATTTTTCACGTCAAGTTGATGAATCAGTCACGCCTTGGAGAGAGCCAAACTAAGAACCGTATGAATAGTCGCCGATTTGATAACTGGCCTAAATGTCTCACCATAATCCACGCCAATCTGTTGGGTTTTACCATCACCTACAAGATGAGCTTTATATCACTCAAACGAACTATCATATTTTTTTATGAGAAAAAATCCACATACACCGAATAACATTAACATTTGGAGGATGGGGACCAACTCCCACATCTTATTTTGAATAAGAGCATTATATTCATCATTCATATCCATTTTTCAATTCAGGTCATGAAGAGCAAACACAGAATTACGGGGTAAAGGGGACTTCGAGACGGATGTAAGAAGGTTGAAGGACCTCTTAGACTTATAGATCTCATGCTGACTCCTAGTAACAGGATCGGTGGGTAGACTAGAGGGAGAGACGGGAGTGTGTGGAGGAGAAGAGCTAGGTGGGAGAGCGGAAGAAGACGCTGGTTTGGCCTAATAGGCAGCAAATGAATGATCTGCTCAGGTGAGACGGTAGATCCGCTGGCTGGGCACGGCGGAATGGACAGCAGTGTGGGAGGAAAGTGGCGATCCAAAGGGTTTGTAGAGGTAGTGAGATGACGAACCACATAGGGAGAGGGTCCATCATCTAAAAATTCATACGTGTGATTTTGAGGAGTATGTAACTTGGCAAAAGGAAATTGCGTCTCATTAAATATTACGTAACGGCTAATGATGATTTTTGAGATGACAAATCAAAGCATTTATACCTACGATGATATGATGGATATTCCTATAAAAAACACGGGGTTGACCGGAGTTGAAGTTTGTTTATGAGTGTTGAGGGAATGAGAGGATAACATAAACACCCAAATACACGAAGATGGGAATAAGAGGGATCCTTCTGATAAAGAATGCAAAGAGATGATTGATAGTTTACCAGTTTATGAGGAAGGATGTTGAGAAGGTAAGTTATCATTTGCAAAGCATGATGCCAAAAGTAAGGAGGAAGGGAAGCATGGTCCAATAAGGTACGAACAATGTTATTAATCGTATAGATTTGTCTTTCGACTTTCCTGTTTTGAGGAGATTTGTGAGGACATGACAATCGAAACGACAGACCATTGGCTTTACAGAAGTCCCCAAAAGGGCCATTATCAAATTTCTTGCCATTATCGCATTGAATATTCTTGATGTCCCGCTCAAAGTGAGTTCGAATAAATGTCTTCAAAGTTAAAAATGTGGAAAAGGTTTGTGATTTTTGCGATAAAGTAAACGTCCACAAGAATTTAGAATACTTATCCATAAACAAGACATAATATCGATGACCTGAGGAACTCAAAATGGATGATGTCCAAAGATCACTATGTATAATATCAAATAGCATAAGAGTGCTAGAATTCGAAGCATAAAATGACAACTTAACACGTTTTCCTAGAGGACAAGAATGACAAATATGAACATCTCTACTTTGATTACAATCAATCAATTTATTCTTCCTAAGAGAATTCAAGACAGATGCTCCCGGGTGACCCAAACGAACATGCCAAAGAGATGGTGCCAAAGTAGCAAAAATAGATATTGAAGTAACTGGATTGGTGATTGGATAAAGCTCTCCCCGACTGTTATACCTCATTACCAGCCTCCCCATTTGAAAATCCTTCATAGAATACCAAATGGATCAAAATTAACAGAGATAGAGTTATTAGTGGTAAATTTGCGGACGAACATCAAATTTTTAAATGGGTGAAGGGCATGAAGGACGTTGTTTAAGTGAAAGGGAGGACACAGAGAAGACAAAGTCGTGTGATGATAGCCATAAATTGGAATTGATTGACCATTACCAATAATTATACCACTTTTATTGCTCTTATTAAAATAAGACGTGAGGTTTTCTTGTGTGGATGTCATGTGAGAAGTGGCACCAGTGTCCATGTACCAATTTTCATCCGGAGGAGTGATCCCAAGAGTATGCATGGCGGCTTCAATGTCCATAGGAGTAGGGGATGTTGTGTAGGCCTGCTGAGGTCGGGGGCCAAAAAGATCCGCTCGTAGTGGTTGCTGCTGTCCATAATTGGGTAGGGACCAAGAAGTTGAAGGATATGAACACGGTGGTATAGCCCAAGGACCCATGATGCCATCCATGGCCACTGCTGCCCACCAGCCCATGGAGACTAGGGCAGAGGGTTCTGCCCTGCTAATTGCTGCCCAGTGACGCGGCTGTTGCCGCCTCCTAGCTGACCACCATGGCCTGCATTACCGCCGCTGCTGGCAACTCCTTTGCCGCCTCCACAATCACCATTGTTGCCGCAATACTTTCCGCCATTATTACTTCGATTGTGGTTCCTCTTCCCACCATTAATATTGCGGTTGGAAGAGGAATTATCAGGAACATCAGGAAGCATTTCTGTATGTACATATAGTTCAATTTAACAACGTTTTAGCCTAATATTGAAAAATCACATTGCTATTAATTACTCAAAACAAAGCAAGAAATATATAGCAACACAAAATCTAAAAAGAGTGTAGATTTGTGTGGGCAACAGTAGAGGCCGAGAGCTTCACACAAATAGTATATTTGTTTTAACCTGCATTGTTGTTTGATAGAGAGCGCCTTGGAGGCGAGACAATATGGAAGAATCTTTCTCTAAAGAAATAGACAAAAAGAACAATTTATATGCTTCAAAAATATACTAGACCAAAGCTCAGCCATTACACATTGCACTCTTGCTACTAGACCAAACCGCACCACTTCCCTTTTAGTAATACCTCCAAGAAAGTAGTATCCGATTCAAGAATATGGGAAACAGGAAGCTGATTGAAAAATGTAACAAATGCAGTTAGACATGCTAAAGATAAGCTAATTGAGAACACAACAAACTCTTACAAGGTCATTCACAACCTTTTCGACATCTAATCTGTAAAAGAAGTTCAAAGCAAAGAGCAGAAAAGAAAAATCAGTTCAGGATCGAGAGTTGAAAAATAATATAACATGATGACAATCTTCTAAATATGAAACAAAAGCCAACAATTTATCAACTGGAGAGTTTTATCATCCATTTTAATTTTCAATACAGTTTTACCAACTAACCAAATGACCATCCTATTCCATTGCTAGTTAGGAAGAATCAAACAAGAAAGAGATTCTCTTTCTTACAAACAATATTTTAGCTTCTCAATCATATTCTTATCCCGTGCTTTACACAAAAACAAGAATAAAAATGCTCATACCTTAATAGTTTCTCAAAATCATTTGACAACACATGTAAGAGAAAACAACAACAAGAATAGCAATGAAAATGAAGCTAAGTACATATGTTTATCTCCCTCGCTAAATTCAGAAGACCCAACAGCACACAAAAGCTTGCACTTCAATCTACACTACCTTAGAATAGATAGGACTCTATTAAACGAAGTTTATCCCAAAAGTCTCTCTCTTATGTTTTTTTCTCTTTGTTATTCCCACCCCCACCCTCATGATCAAAGTAGCTAAAATTAGCTTCCTAAATTCTTCATCCTTGTAATGCAGTCCTGCTTATGTCAGTGTTACTGTCAAAGTGAAAGAAATCACCAAAAAAGTAAAAAAATATGACAAGTTAGGCCTGAAGAAAATATACATCTAGCTATTAGCAGCAAGGAGCACGCCAAAACTAGTCCAGAAGCAATATAGTTTAAGGAGATCCTTCACATGAGTGTCTAATTCTATATTTGAAATAACAAATAGAATTTGAAAGAACTTGAGAATAAAGTACTCTTACAAAGTTATTTGTTACTAGATTTTTTAATATGAGCTTTTTCCGCATTCTCTGCCCCTTGGGTTGATAAAGGGCAAACTAGGCTTTCAAGGTAGAATTGGGCATATTGACCGTCATGACAGTTAGTAACACATGAATATCTGAATGAGTCGTCTGTTGAATTGTATATCATGAAAGTTGCTCCAGACACCGACAATATTTTACCTTTATTTGACATAAAAAAGTTTGGAAACCATTCTGGATCATTTGGATATGGGATGGTAAACATATTTATCCAAGATTCTTTAACCTCATACTCTTTCATAACCCAAACACCTATATGAATTGTCTTATAATCAATAAAGACACAAAGATCACTTCCCAACTTTCCCACAAGCAATTCAGTCTCTCTTTCTCCATAGGAGGGCTCCTCCACCTTTTCCCACTTCTCATTAGCTAAATCAAAAGCCATAATGTTCCTGCTGTTATGCACATTAGGATTAGGATCAGAAATAGAAGTACCCCAATAAAGCTTCCCACCCAAAAAACCATTATCAATTAATATCTCCCCACAATAACCAGGACTTTTTTTGATAAAGAATATCCCCTCATCACAATAATCAACACTAGTCCAAGAATCACTCTTTAGACTATATACTTTGACCTCAATGTCATCTGAAGTGCGAATAGTATAATTATAAGAAATAATCACTACTTTATAATCATCATGGAGCTCATCATATCCAAAGCCAAATGCGGGTTCGGTTTTTTTGGCTCTAGGTCTAAAAGGAGGCAAATCCTTGTGCTTTCTAGTAGTTGGATTCCATAAAAGGGAATATTCTAGGCAATAATCGGAAAGATAAACCAATCCATTGCAAGAACCCTTAACATAGTGCCAATGATTGTTTTTTTCAATGGGAAAATCCAATTCAAGAGGCTCAGTAACAGAGTCATAAAATAAAGATTTAAGAGGAAATCCCTTATAATTCCATTTCCCTCCACCAACATCCAAAATAAGTACATGGTGGGTGTCTTCCTTGTTATTAGCCGATAAATTCAGATGATTCTTGATAAATTCAGAGCTAGAGATTAAAGAAAGCCAAGATTTCGAAACAGACCTAAATTTCAAGAGAAATTTTACTGGAAGCCTCGAAAGGATTTCACTGACGAGTTCTACTGATGGAATAGGAATTGTCATGTTCAAATTTGATGGAACATTGGAGGCTTCAGATTCCATTGGAAGTAAATTTCAGCCCAAAAATAAAATGACTATTTATATGCAGGGTAAGATTAAAAATTAAGTGCTATATATTAGCTGTTTAATGTTTAAAGAGGGCATATGTTGTTTAGCTCAAGGAAGATAGTAAAAAAAAATATCCTTTGTTGCTTTCTTCGTAACTCTCCTCTTAAATGAACATTTTGTGCTGTTAAATATTTAAAGACTTGCTTGGGCACATGGTGTTTAAGATTTAGCTAATTTAGTTGCTTAGTAGAAAAAAGATCCTTTGTGGCTTTTTTGGTAGTCCTCTTAAATGAATATTTAGTGTAATTACAAATTTAGCTAATTACAAGTTACAACTGAGATGACTTAATTACGTTTGTTTTTCATTTGTTTATTATGAGTCAAATTAAAGTGAATTCTTCTAATGCTTGAAATTTGTTGTTTATGGAGTTTGAATGCAAGTGAATAAGTATTAATAGTTTTTGTATTTATAGATAATTAATTTTTATATATATATATATATATATATATATATATATATATATATATACTTGGTAAAGTGTAAGAGAAAAGATGACACATGAGATGTATTTATTGATCGATTTGGCATAAACATTGGGTGCATTTTTCTTATTAGACTCGATTTTTCTGTGAAGTTTTTAGTAGCTTCTACTGTTCTTTTTCTTCCCTCTGACTATGGCGTTGGTCGTTCAGAACTTTCACGTTTGTTGCTCCTTTTAACTTTCACCCAAATGTCAATTTCTCTATCTAATTTATGTTTAGTTTAGCATAATGTATCTACACAGAGCAAATAGGATAGTGATCGATGATCTTTTATAGCTCATATATTAGTTCTCTATTGTCCCAATGGAATTTCTCTTTCCTATGCCAAGACTGTAACCAATTATAGATTTTAACGATAGAGAGTTCAATAGCTCCACCATACAATTATGTGAATATATTGAGTCAATATACGTTTAGATTTTCAATCTATATATCTTAATAAAGAAAGAGAAATTAAGCAAAAAAAAAAAAGATATACTAATAATATATAAGTATATGGCTTTATTACTCATTCAAGTCTACATCAGAAACTGGGGTTAATTTGCGGCGGGGCGGGAAGGACTAATTTGGGGCGATTACAACCTCTCCTCTCTGTACTTGGGGGACATGAAGTGAATATCTTCACTTTCCTGTCTAGACAAAGGTGTATCTCCCATAGGAGATAGTGTGTACTATTATTTATACACGAGATATACACATTGTTTTTATTTCAACAAGTGGGTAAAGAGCCGTGATAATATACACCTTATTTATAAGAGTGCTATTTGATGGTGTAATTCCAGCAGCCTTCAAGTGCGCCTCAATTTGATTTTTCTTCGTTACGTTATTCGCCCGCACGGAAGTAATTTGTAATGTGGACCGTTGTCGAGCTACAACATCAATGTTTACACCATTGGCCAATCCAAAAACCTCTATCGTACCCAGGACGCCCTCTATCAAATTTGGCTACATAATTTTGAGATTGCCTTCTAAGATTAAATCATTTTCCATCTGCAAAACAATTATAAAATTAAAGTAGTACAAATTAATCAATAATTAAGAAAGAAAAAAAATAGCAGCACACTACCATTTTGTTTATTTGAAAACGTGTGATATCAAAATTTGCACGTTCACATTTTAAGCTTTCTCCTTTTGCATTTGCCGGCCAGAGGTCGTGAAGGGAGAATCCTTCCGTAACCTTATCGGGTTTGCACTTTTCTACCCTGCACAAAGTCGGGGGCCATTGAACGACATATTGCATAAATTGATAATCTGGTTGAGGGGTAACAGGACGACGGGGAGAAACAAGACTAATCAAGAAAAACATAATTATCATCAACAACTTCATATTAGCTAAGTTTGTGAGTACTACTGACTTAATTAACTTGCTTGCATCTGTGATCAGATATCTTCTTCTAGCTACCTATATTTATAAGGGAGGGAGAGAGGGAGAAAAAGAAATTAAGATGATGCTAATTTGGATAACTTGTTTGGATATCTTAGCCCACTTACTGACATCAATGGCCAAATCTGCAAAAATTGCAGGAATTTCCACTTCTTGAAGAAATCCTCAAAATTTGGGGTCTAAAATCCTCAATTCTAAGCTAAAAACATGATATGATGGATGGGTAATGTAGATTATTGGTTAAGAACATTTACCCAATCAATAAGACAAGAAATCCCACCTCAAAACTCACCTTTCCGAGTTCTCAAGGTTTGAAAATGGGGAAAAAGACTAAACCCCGACCTTAAACCCCATCAGGTCTCACTTTCGCGAACCATAGATCGCTTTTGCGAGCTTTGCGATCGCTATCCAGTGTTCACTTAAGCAATCCCCAATAAAATGCCTCCCTTCGTGAAAGTGAGGGGCCTCTGCTAAAGAGGATGTTGCGAAAGCGATAGGCCCTTCGCGATCGCGATCGCACTATAACTCATTAGTTAGAAATTCCACAAAATCACAAAGTCTCTGAATCAACCCTCGGGATTCATTCGGAATCCCGTACAAACAAACCATATATGCTAACATACTAATTTCGACATTCTGGACTCAATGAAACCATCAAAATTCAAATTTGAGGTCTCTTTGACCCAGAATCTAAAAAGTCACTATTAAACTAACTTTGTGCCCTAAATGACCAAAACACCATTGGAGCATGCAAAAAATACATAGGGACTCTCCCTAGGCATTAAATCATCTCTCGAATTCAACAGAGTCATTAAAATTCAGTTCTGAACATCTGATCATCGAATGTTGACCTAAGTCAACTCTATGTCCAAAAACTCAAAGATTTACAACTCAACGCCTCAAATACACGATATAACCCCGAATCTGATTCCGTCAACTCTCCTATACCAAAATCAACATTTCGGAGCTAATAGAATTGGTGAAATTCTATTCTGAAATTCGAAACTTTGGATGACCTCAAATACCACTTTTAAGCAACTTAAGCCTCTAAAACTCAAAGATTACCAAAAATCACAACTTTTCAAGGAATTTTTTGAAACCAACTCCGGATACTGATCAAATATGACTTGGAGCAACTACTGAGAGGGGTAAAATAATTATTTTACAAAAATTACCAAAAATAACCTTCAGGGTTATTACATTTGACTAGTGGGCCAGAACCCATGGGGGACTCACATGTTCCATGTATCTGCCAGAATCATTTTCCTTCAGCATAAACATCAATCGTTGGAGCCATTTTCCTTCGACATAAATATCAATCGTCGCAATCATTTTCCTTCGGCATCGCCGGAACCATTTTCCTTTGGCATAATCATCATTTTAATTCTATCACAATATATCATAACCAATGCAAATAAGCAATGTTCATACAAGTCACAATAATGGGACGATATCAATAACAATCCATAATTTATATCAATATAATCATTTCACCTGTTCACAGTTCATCAAAATCATCATCATATCGAGCACATCATTATAATTCATCAAATTGCTATTTAATTACCCCGTTCATTCGTTATTAAGTTCAATCACAATAGTCAAATAACCCAAACCACTTCCCACTTCAACGACACCCAAATCATCAATTTTGAAAACCGGACCAAAATCTACCCAAAAACTCAATTCCAAAAATGAAGAGAAAAATCTAGAAATCTTTGGATGAAAATGTTCCTCACGACATAAGAAACCCTTTAGTGAAAATCATTTCGAAAATGGGACTAAAACCAACTCAGAACCACCAATTTAGTAAAAACTTGGGTTCTTGAAAAAATCCCAAAATTTTGGGTTCAAAATAAGGACTTAAAGATCAAAACCAAGATATAACTAATGGGTAATGACGAATTTGAGTAGAAAACACTTACCCAATCGATTTTCTTAGAAAATCCTCAAGAAATCGCCTCTACCGAACTCTCAAAACTCACAAATGGAGAAAAGGGGATAATTCCCGACCTTTGGGGAAGAACACTGTTCAAGCATGGATTGCTCATCGCGATCACGACACCTAGCCAAGTGATCGCGATGAGTCACATGTCAACTTATTTAATTTGATCCTCGCGATCGCAGAAAGGGCTTACGCGATCGTGACTCACCCACAGCTTACCTTTCACAATCGCGGAACCCACCTCATGATCGCGAAGCACATAACTAACACTTACGCGATCGCGGGATAAGGTCTCTCGGTCGCGAAGAACAAAACGACCTTCACCAGCAACTGAAAACACAACAAACACTTCAAACACAAAGTTTTCGAATGGATCCTCGGAATTCGTTTGAAATTTCGTGCACACAAATATTATATGCTACCAGACTAAATTTGATGCTCCAGACTCAATGAAACTGTCAAAATTCAAATTTAAGGTATCCTTAACCCAAAATCTGACAAGTCGCAACTAAACTCACCTTAGGCCCTAAAAATACCAAATCGAGTCGGGACCTCTAAAAATTCAACCAAGACCACTCCTTGGTCTAAAATCGTCCCCCAATCCAATGGAGTTATCAGAATTCCAATTCGACACCCGAACTTCGAATGTTGACCAAAGTCAACTCTAAACTCAAAAACTCAATAATTTCCAACTTAGAACCTCAAATCCTCAATATGTCATGCCCCGGGAGGGTACCCTAGACGTAACCGGCACTCAGAAACCATTTCTGGCTCCCAAGCAAACCACATAGCCTGATCACACCTCCGTTCATTCATTCATTCAACGGAAAGTTTAAAAATAAAGAATAATTTAGCGGGCAACTCAAATCACCTATCTAACTCGAAGAATAAAGGCCATGGGCCAACAGATCAACTAAAATATTTGTCATTAAAATAGTTTGACAAGAATAACTCAAAGATAGGAGTACTCAATCGACCCATCACTATCTAGTCTATGAAGCCTCTATCATTACTATCTAATTGGTGCCAATGACAGGTTCATGGCTACCTCAACTCAAAATGAAAAGGCTAACTCGACGCAAGATTACATGAGCGATGTCCTCCGAATGTAGGGGAGGACTCACCAATACGCTGAGTGTGAATAGATCCTCAATAATGCTCCTATTGACGATCTCTTAAACCTGCCTTTGCATCATGTAACGATGCAGGTCCAAATGGACGTCAGTATGTGGAATGTACGAGTATGTAATATGGCAGAATAAAACATACCTCAAGGAAGAATAGCAACGGTCCAAATATCTCAAATCAGAAAAGATAAGAGAGACTCAACAAGGCGTCATAAGTCTAAAGTAATAATATATTTTTAGACAAAGACCAATCATATACCATACAGTCCAATCCAATCATACACAATACAATTCAATCAAATTATTCAATCCAATTCAATCATATACTGTTAGCTCGAAGTCAATCACATATCATCTAACCCAATCCGACCCTATACAATCAACTCTACATTCAACTCAACAATCAGCTCAAAGGACTCAACTCAGTAAATATGTAAATTAAATTATGCAATGTTTTACAATTCAACTCAAAGGACTCAACTCAATAAATATGTAACAACTCACTCAAGTGTCCTAAGTCTAACAAGAAATAGTTTAGACAGGACCAACTCATAAACCACTCAACTCAACTGACTCAAAGTACTATCAAGACATATTTGGGAGTTTCTCTTATCCGACAACCATCACTTATGAGCCAATGACAGTACAACAAGCCGACGTTGTTGCCGCGTCCGTTCATACTTTGCCAGGGCATGAACGAGTCAACCAATCATGGATCCAATCCAACCAAGTCCTATAATGTCAGGACAAACCTCTCGGGGAAGCATCCGACTTTAACGGTTCAATCCCCCCTACGTTTGGCAACACAGGTATTGGGTTCAAGTATGGACTATACTCTTGCCCAATTTGGTGCTCGATACTCCTCCCATGACTCCATGCTCATAAGACTCCATCCAATCATCTCAAACAAGCCCTCACGGCTAGTTTCATTTAGAACCTTGCCAACTCATCAACTCTCTCCTCAATTCAAATCAATCGAGTCATAATGGCAAGTCTCATTGGACTCTTTTCAAAACTCAACTCAAATCATCAAACTCTTCTCTTTAAAACTTGTACAATCTCAACTCGATGAATGTAGAAAATATTATGTACATTAAAACATAATTTCAATCCCTCGACTCAAACTCAAAATAGATACTTTAATGTAAAAATACTCAACTCATTTAAAGGCTCCTCATACTCAACTCATACTTAAACTCCTTTCTAAATCAACGATGAAACTAATGATTCCTTAGACTCAAAATAGCGTGTAAATGGTTTATGCAAAAAGGTTCACAAATAATTTATTTAAAGCTCCTCCTCAAAAGATAATTTATTCTCAAAATATTCCTAAGACTCCAATCAACTCAAATTATACACATCACATACCACAAAATCACATTAGACTCCAATCCACTTTATCACACAACATCCTCCTCAATATACCTCTTCATCAATCATTCTACACATATTTAATAAACACCATTCACGTCATCACTCACATCGTCATCAAAACATCATCGTCACATCATCATCATATATTATCATTTACATCAGCATCAAACATTATCATCACATCATTGTCAAGTATCATCACCACATCAATCATCAAACATCTACTCCAAAATCCTTATTTTTGTCCTATGTTCATTTTATAGAAGCAAAGGGATATTCTTGACTAACCAATTCATTCTTTTCATTCCAATCGATACATATATACACACAACTATCCATCTCATCCTCAAGACATTTATGACAAGAAATCTCATCTTGGATTCATGTGAATGAAATATGAACCCATACCCTCAACAAAACTCAACTCAAGAATATCGTCAATACCTATAAATCTATATACAAAGATACATTCGTAGTTAATAATATGAAAAATAACTATTTAGTAACTCAAGTCATTAAAATCATCAATCAACCATTTGTATCTAAAAACATTCCATAGTTTAGGGAAAACTTTCAAGAAAACATTTCTAGAAGGTGCAACTCTTTCACAACTCCTAACCAACACATCTATGGGCATATGGAAGAAATCAATCCATATTTTAGGTTAGCCTTACATATCTTGTTTGAAGACTTTGAAGAAACCTTGATGTTAGGTCTTCAATGGAAGGCTTGAATTCTTGAAGCTCTTGAAGGCAATCTTTGTTGGAGAAGGATTTGGAGAAGAAGAAGAAGAGAGGGAAAATTTTAGGGCTTTTTAGAGAGAGAGAGGCTGCAATAATATGATACCAAAATGGTCTAGGGTGATACATATATAATTTGGGTAAGTTCCCAAATTGCCCCTCCTCAAAAGTTCTGAAAATAGGCTAAAAATGCACCTGGCGCGATAGTGGCGCGTCACGCCCTTGCAGCGCCAGGCTGATTACGCCTAAAACCTGCATACCTCGTAGTGGCGCGCCGCGCCAAGGACCAAACTAATGAGGCACATTCTTGGCGCGATAGTGGCGCATCGCGCCCTTACAGCGCCAAGGCCAATATTTTCTAGGTTTTGAAAATTGGCTTGAAAAAACCCTGCACACCTTTTAGTGGCGCGCCGCGCCAGAGCCCAAACTACTGAGGCATGTTTCTGGCGCGATAGTGGCGCGTCGCGCCACTGCGGCACTATCAAATAAGAATTCCCAATAAGAATACGAGTTCAACGACACCCAAATCATCAATTTTGAAAACCGGACCGAAATCGACCCAAAAACTCAATTCCAAAAATGAAGAGTAAATCTAGAAATCTTTGGATGAAAATGTTCCTCACGGCATAAGAAACCCTTTAGTGAAAACCGTTTCGAAAATGGGACTAAAACCAACTCAGAACCACCAATTTAGTAAAAACTTGGGTTCTTGAAAAAATTCCAAAAATTTGCGTTCAAATTAAGGACTTAAAGGTCAAAACCAAGATATAACTAATGGGTAATGACAAATTTGAGTAGAAAACACTTACCCAATCGATTTTCTTAGAAAATCCTCAAGAAATCGCCTCTACTGAGCTCCCAAAACTCACAAATAGAGAAAAGGGGATAATTCCCGACCTTTGGGGAAGAACACTGTTCAGGCATGGATTGCTCATCGCGATCGCGACACCTAGCCAAGCGATCGCGATGAGTCACATGTCAACTTATTTAATTTGATCCTCGCGATCGCAGAAAGGGCTTACGCGATCGTGACTCACCCACAGCTTACCTTTCACAATCGCAGAACCCACCTCATGATCGCGAAGCACATAACTAACACTTACGCGATCGCGGGATAAGGTCCCTCGGTCGCGAAGAACAAAACGACCTTCACCAGCAACTGAAAACACAACAAACACTTCAAACACAAAGTTTTCGAATGGATCCTCGGAATTCGTTTGAAATTTCGTGCACACAAATATTATATGCTACCAAACTAAATTTGATGCTCTAGACTCAATGAAACTGTCAAAATTCAAATTTAAGGTATCCTTAACCCAAAATCTGACAAGTCGCAACTAAACTCACCTTAGGCCCTAAAAATACCAAATCGAGTCGGGACCTCTAAAAATTCAACCAAGACCACTCCTTGGTCTAAAATCGTCCCCCAATCCAATGGAGTTATCAGAATTCCAATTCGACACCCGAACTTCGAATGTTGACCAAAGTCAACTCTAAACTCAAAAACTCAATAATTTCCAACTTAGAACCTCAAATCCTCAATATTACTCCAAATATGATTCTGTCAAATTCTGCAAGAGTTGGGGGACGAATATGATTCTGTCAACTCTTCTGAAACTCGAAACTCTGAATGACACCGAATACCACTATTTGACAACTTAAGCCTTCAAAACTCAAATCTTTCCAAAAATCTTAACTTTCCAAACAATTTTCAAAACCAACTTCGAATATTGAATAAACATGACTCCGAGCAACTACCAGGAGGGGTAAATGGTCATTTTATAAAAATTACCAAAAATGACTTTCAGAGTCATTATAATTTTTCAGAACTCCGTTTGTATATTTCGTTTGTCAATATACAAACAGAGTAAGTATATACAAATTTTGTATTTATACATTTAAGAATTTTTTAGAACTTATACAAATCAAATATATCAACAAATCATATACAAACATGATAATTATATATAAATTATGAATTTAGACAATTATGAATCTTTCATAACTTATACAAGTCAAATGTAAAAATCGTATACAAATATGTAGGGTAAGCATATACAAATTCTGGATTTATAATATTAGAAACTGAATGATACAAATTCTGGATTTATACAATTAGGAACCGAATTATACAAATTAAATAGAAAAATTAATTAAACTATAGCCTCATTTAATAATTAACTGAACTATGGCTTAAGTACATAATAACCATTAAATATTTGTCATTTCTCACAATTTTAGCAAAAAACTATAACAAATTATGATAGAGACTGACTCTTAGGTACTCATAAACTCTTTACATAACACTACTGCACAGTTTTCACATACTTATGCTGATTGCAGGTTCCTACTCCAGCAACTGGGCAGCCCGATGATGCGACACATCCCAAGGGAGATTAATATGGTAGCAGATATCCTTGCAAAACATGGAAGGAAATCTATGGACCTAAATATAGATAGTAGCAATCCTTGTATTTTTGAATCATCCTTCTTTTGTGACGTGTAGATGCTATAGATAGAGATGCTTGTGCAACTGATTCGTTTACAGCAGTTCTTTTTTATACGTCCATGGGCGAACCTTAAAATATAAATAAAATTCTTCCGTTCTAAGCAAAAAAAAGGGTCTTCTGTAGATATTTGTCAATCATCAAAACTAATTTTCGGTCATCTCAACAAATTCTCCTTTTTGATGATGACTAAACTCATTTGTAGCAACACAAACTCATGTGTCTTCAGCATAAAAAACAAACTTTGATCAACAATATATATTAATGACTTTGCAAGATATCAGATTTCGCATAAATTTAGGGATTTACTTTCCACTCATTGCAACCTTATAGATGGCTAGATGCGGGAACCTTAAAAATGTCTAGTATGTTTCCTGCATAATAGTCACAAGCTCTTGATCAGTCAAGAAGTGCACGTTAATAGTCAAATGAATTAGGTTCTTGATTAGTCAAGTATACGTCTAAATAGGCATAAGAACCAGGTTCTTTGATCAGAGTAACCAAATGCACATCTTTAACTTTTTTCTTTTGGTATTATTGAAAAGACAAAATGTTGGTTAGGTTAAATATGATAAATAAATTATATCAAACTCATGACCATGGGCACTACACTAACACAAACATAACACAAGAAATTCAATGAAAAATCTAATCATATTAACCATCTTGAAGAACTCATCAAGTCAAAAAATGAATAGGTTGGACTTTTGATCCTCCCTGATCATTCACTCTGTTATGATTCAGGGAGGTGTTGCTTAGTCTTCTAGAAATTGAAGGTATATTGTGCAATCGAACTCTAAAGGCCTTGTCCATCTTATGTAAATGATAGCCTCTTTTTTCTATCTTAGCTACCTTTAAATTGGAGCTTATTGCTTTCCTCCATCCCCTTCGCATCCCTTTGTAACTAGAGGTAAGGTTTGATCCCGCTCTTGTATTCTTTGTCTAAATAATACACAAGGTAAGGGTCCAAGCCAAACTTCCCACCACCACAGAAGGTGAAAGCCTAGGTGGATGGATTCTATCAACAAAAAAAAGGTCAAACAATGAATATTAAAATATATATATGTATACATTATGATAAGGCTAATTTTTTTATTAGTTAATTTTTTCTAGGTAGAGGGGGATTTTTTTTAATAAAACCTACTCTTTTTTGGCTTTTGACTGAATTGATTTACCAATCAAGTGTTGTATTCTGAAGTCAGGCAAACCCCCTCTTTGTAACTTTTTGTGGGAATATAACACACACTACCTCCCAGTAGTTTAACCAAAAAAAACAAACAAGGTGAAAAAAAAAGTCCCAATGCAACAACTACATATGCCTGTACTAATTGCCAAGAAATAAGACACAAATTAGGAGAGAACAAAGACAATCAGAATAATTCCAGAAAGTAGAGGCATTAATTTCTTGATTGATTAATGTGTAACATTTAGTCTACTGTACTGCTTATTAAATGTAAAAAAAAAAATAGAGGCTGATTACTTTTTCGAATGTGTTTTACCTATATTTATTTATTTTAAATTTAAGTCAAATATCTACACTAATTAGTGCATGGCCTTTATATAATAAAAATGTAAACCACTCACTTTCATAGTCTCAATGAAATAATACAATAACTCAACTTGTTTCGACAAAAATTTGAATCACAATTATTCTTCAGCGTCAATTGTCTTTGATTTTTAAGAAATAATACTCTCTAATTTTCCACAACGACTCTATCTTAATTTTTTCAGCTATGATCCTACATGCATTATATTAGAGTAATAACAAAATAAAAAAGTCTTTGACCAGAGAATTAGGCAGTGTTGATTGGCACACTTTAATTTTTATTTATGATTTTCCAATTGGCTTTATCCGGCGGTCAGAAGTTTCTCAAGTTTGAAAAGAATAATAATTTTGATTCCTTAATTATTAGTAAATTCTGATTTTGATTCTTGCGGTATATATATGACATAACCTATTTAGCCTTTTAACTAATTAAAATGTGTGATATCAATTCTCTTATATAGGAAAAATATTATATTTGAATTATTTTTAAAATATAGAGTAATAATACAGGTGAATATAACACATGAGTAATTAAATAATTGAATAGTTATTAATTCTATTATTGAATGCTCAAAAGTAAAGGAATCAAAAATGCATATTTCAAGGTGATTGAAGGTCAAGTGCACTTAGTCATATATTATAGAAACCCCGAATTAACTGAATCAACGAAGGAGATACCAATACTAAATTTTTTCACATCTCAACCCTAAACAAGAGAAGAAATAGGATAGCAGCCCTCCAAATGGAAGATGAAAGCTGGGTATATGATCAGGATGAAATCATATCCTAACAGCCTCGTTTTTCCAAAAACTCTTCCAAACGGATCATCCATATACACCAAAAATTTAGGGCCATCTCAATAATCCAACGTCCAATAAAGATATTACCTTCCTAGACCATGACCTAACAGATAAAGAAATCTGGGAAACAGTGAACTCCTTCCAACCAAATAAAGCCTCTGGGCCTGATGGAATTCATCCTTTTCTCTATCAAAGATACTGGGATAAGGAGGGGCCGTCAGTCAGGGATTTTTGTCGAAAAGCTTGGTACAAAGGGATATGTTGTGAGAAGTTAGTTAGAAAGAGGGTAGATTAGTCATTTACCAAGAATCAATTTAAGCACTCTAACTAACAGGTTGTTAGAGTAACTGATTCTGTTTAGTTAGCCTAACAAAGTGTATATATACACTAAGTGTAATTAGAAAAATGATTGAGCTGAAATATACAAAATATCTTATCGTGGTTAATGAACTCAGTTTCAAAGAGCTTACTTAGTGGAATTGCATTTGCCTCAAGTGCATTGCAGGTGTGGACAGATCTACAAGAGAGGTTTGATAGAGTAGATGGATCAAGGACTTACAGTTTACACAAAGAGATTGTTACTCTACAGCAGGGTACTGCCTCTGTCTCAGTATACTATACGAAGCTGAAAGCATTGTGGGATGAGTTTGAGGTGTTAGTGCCCTCGCCCTGCTGCAATTGTGAGAAATCAGAGGATTTGTAGCTCACATGAATAGACAAAAGTTGTATCAAATTTTAATGGGATTAAATGACTCATATCATCAGATTAGGAGTCAGATTCTCATGATATATCCACTACCAACGATCAATCAAGCATATGCCATGATAGTAGGAGATGAAAGCCAAAAATATATTGTTACAGGCATTAATAATTTGGGACTACATTCATCCATCTTAGATTCAGCTGCTATGTACTCTAAAGGTGGCAGTAATTCCGATGTCAGTAACAGATTCAGGAAAAATACACTTTTAATCTGTGACTTTTGTAAGTGTAGAAGTCATACCAAAGAGTTCTGCTACAAGGTTGTTGGATATCCATCAGACTTCAAGTCCAAGAGGAAGGCACAAAGTGCAAACACTACCTATGCTGATACTTCTAGCTTCTCTAATCAACCTCAGAAATCAGGTCAAGCTAATTTTTCTTATGGTTTGAACACAAATGTAACTGATGAATCTGTGTGGGGTAGGAATATCAAAGCACAACACATTACAGATACAGTACCAGTTGAAGCTTCCAATAAGACTACGAGTCAAGCTAAGAAAGATGTCAAATAATTACTTCAAGGTTGCACATTCACAAAAATTCAGTATGAACACATTCTTAAGATGATGAGTCAACAGTCAAACTCAAGAGCTACTACATCTGATTCTAATAAGACAAATACTGCAAGTAAAGCCTTATTTGTAACTGAAAATAGAAATGTGTGAATTGTAGGTACAGGTGCAACAAACCATATGGTGTCTAAGTTGGATATGTTACAAAAAGAATCTGTGCTAAAGCTTGACACTCATAAGGATGTATGTTTACCAAATGGTGGTACCACACAAGTAACTCATATTGGCTCTTGCAGTCTATCAACTAGAAGTGTGATTACTAATGTGTTCCATATACCAGAGTTCAAGTATAATTTGATGTCTGTCAGCAAAATAACAAAGGAATTAGGCTGCTTAGTCTCCTTCTTCCCTGATTTTTGTGTTTTCCAAGAGCTTTATACTGGGAAGGTGAAGGAAGTTGGTAAAGAAGAAGGAGGACTATATTTATTATGGAGACATTTAACTCAAAGCAGTGCTAATAATACCAAGGAATTTGCTCATGCTGTTGATACAGTCCATTCAAATGGAAAGGAGTCAGACATGGAGCTATGACATCGAAGACTTGGACATCCTTCTTCAACAGTACTTACAAAGATGTTCACTGACAATAAAACCACTATGTGTAAGGTGTCTAAGTGTTTAGTTTGCCTATTTGCAAAACAAACTAGACCTGTATTTCCTTCTAGCAGCATTAAAAGCAGTAGATGTTTTGACTTGATACATATTGACCTTTGGAGACCCTATAATACAACTACTTTTGATAGAAATAAATACTTTCTTACAATTGTGGCTGATTTTTCAAGAATGACCTGATTATTTTTACTTAAACAAAAGTCAGATATTCGTGTATCTCTTCAAATGTTCTTGCAATATGCAAAAACTCAGTTTTTCAAAGTGGTGAAGATTCTCAAATCTGATAATGGTATAGAATTTGTTAACTCTGTGTATTGCAATATGTTCAAAGAATGGGGCATTATTCATCAAAAATCTTGTCCTTATACTCCTCAGCAAAATGGTGTTGCTGAGAGGAAGCATAGAGATCTACTAGAAGTGACGAGAGCTTTGAGGTTTCAAGCTAAAATACCTATCAGGTTTTGGGGTCATTGTGTCCTGGCTGCAGGTTATCTTATTAACAAACTTCCTAGTAGTGTAATTGGTTTTCAAACTCCCTATGAAAGACTATATGGCATCAAACCAGGGCTATCTCATTTGAGGAACCTTGGATGTCTTTCCTTTGCAAAGAACCTCACTGAACATGACAAACTCATGCTCAGGTCAAGGTCAACAGTTCACATGGGTTATTCTGAGGTGTATAAGGGCTATATCTTATTTAACTTACTCAACAAATCCTTCTTTATCAGTAGATATGTTATTTTTAGAGAGGATATCTTTCCATTTGTCAATAATGCTAGTGTTGATTCACAACAGTTGTTTGTAGACAATCTATAAGAGTCAGATGTGGCTAGTCAAGATTTATCTCCTATGGCTCCATACTATTTAACTATACTGATCAAGCTGCCATACCTGATGAGAATTCAAGTCTTGATGCAGGGTGTGATCACACTATTGTGGAGTAGTCTGAGGACCAGGTACCTGCTAATAGTATTGGCTCTAAGGTACCAACAATTGCAGAAGCAACTATTACTGAGGGTCCAAGTATTCCTAGAAGATATGCAAGATCTAAACAACCCCCACTATGGCTGAGGGATTTTGTTTCTCTAAATATAATCAATGATGTTCAATATCCCTTGTCTAATTATGTGAGCTATTCTCATCTTTCTCCCACCTATCAATGCTATTTTGCTGTTATTTCTACTATAACGGAACCTACCATCTATGCAGAAGCCATCAAGTATCCAAGATGGGTTGATGTTATGCAACCAGAGATCCAAGCATTAGAGAGCAACCATACCCTGGAGATCACTATATTGCCTGCAGGTAAAAGGCCTATTGGTTGCAGGTGGGTTTATAAAATTAAATACAAGTCCATTGGTGAAGTAGAAAGGCTTAAGGCCAGATTAGTTGCCAAAGGCTATTGTCAGCAAGAAGGTATTGACTACAAAGAAACATTCTCTCCAATTATGAAGATGATTACAGTGAGGTTTATCCTTGCTCTTGCTGCCTCCAGACAGTGGCATATCCATCAAATAAATGTGTTTAATGCTTTTCTCCATGGGGATCTTGAGGATGAAATTTATATGCACCTTTCTCAGGGGGTTTTCAGTCAAAGAGGAAAGTGTGTAGACTGACAAAGTCCCTGTATGGACTGAAGCAAGCCCCAATACAATGGAATCACAAACTCATTGAGGCACTTGTCTCTCTTAAATTTAAACAGAGCCAGTATGATCATTCACTATTCATCAGCAAATCAGAAGAAAGAATTATAATTGTACTTGTGTATGTGAATGACATGCTGAGTATTGGAAGCTCTTTGAAGTTGATAAAAGACATAAAGGAGGCCCTACAAAAGGCCTTCAAGATGAAAGACTTAGGGAAGCTCAAATACTTTCTGGAAATTGAATTTACAAGGTCCACAGAAGGGATACTAATGCATCAGAGGAAGTATGCCTTTAGCTTATAGCAGAGGTTAGAATGGGAGCAGCTAAACCAGTAGGAACACCTATAGATGTTAATGTCAAACTAACATCAAAGGAGTATAATCAACATGTGAGAAAAAGGCAAGAAGAAGTTGCTGACCCCTTGATAGATCAAGTCAGCTATCAAAAACTCATAGGGAAGCTCTTATATCTCAATATGACAAGACCAGATAGAGCTTTTAGTACTTAGACATTAAGTTAGTTCCTGATTCAACCAAAAAAATCTCACATGAAAGCTGCACTAATAGTGGTGAGATACTTAAAGAAGCAACCTCGACAAAGAATACTACTATCCAGCAACTCTAATCATAAAGTTACTGCATTTTGTGATGCTGATTAGGCCTCTTGTCCACTCACAGGAAATCTGTCATAGGGTATATGATTAAGATTGGAAAGTCCTTGGTTTCATAGAAAGCCAAGAAGCAAACCACAGTATCAAAGAGTTCAGTTGAGGCTGAGTATAGAAGCATGGCCTCCACTGTGTTAGAGTTGTGTGGCTGCTTGGATTGCTGAAAGAAGTAGAAGCTGCAGTTGAGCTGCCATTGCAAGTACACAGTGACAACAAAGCTACAATTCAAATTGCAGTAAATCCAGTCTATTACGAAAGAACAAAACACATAGAAATAAATTGTCACTTTATTAGAGAGAGGTTACCACAAGGCTTGATAAAGGTGGACTATCTACCGACTCAAGAACAACCTACAAATATATTAACTAAAGGGTTTTCCAAAATGCAGCATGAACATCTTCTATCCAAGCTAGGAGCTTTCAATATATTTGCATCTCCTAGCTTGAAGGGGAGTGTTGTGAGAAGTTAGTTAGAAAGAGGGTAGATTAGTCATTTACCAAGAATCAGTTTAAGCACTCTAACTAATAGGTTGTTAGAGTAACTGATTCTGTTTAGTTAGCCTAACAAAGTGAATATATACATTAAGTGTAATTAGAAAAATGATTGAGCTGAAATATACAAAATATCTACATTGGCAACTTTACTCTTTCTCTCTTCTTCTTCTTCTTTCTTTTTCTTCTCTCTTCTGCGTCTTCTCTCTTTCTCTTCTTTCTTCTTTATTTTTACAGCTCACACTTACCTTCAGGATAATTGACCCTTTAATTAACACTACACATATATGTTTGATCCCAAAAATAAAAATGCCTCTTCCTTAAAAATTTCAAACCTATAAGCCTTTAAAATACTACTTATAAAATTATAACCAAAGTCATTGCAAATAGGCTTAAACCCTTAATGAATGAGCTCATAAGCTTAAATCAATCTAATTTTCTGAAGAATCGTCAAGCCACTGATAATGCGATAATTGTACAAAAACTAATACATTACTTTAAAAGAATGAAAGGGAAGAAAGAAAATCTTGTCATGAAAATAGACCTTGAGAAAGCCTTCGGCAAAATTGAATAGCCTTTTATGGAACGTACCTTACACTTCCTTAATATCCCCCCAAAATAAGCACCTTAATTATGTCTAGTATATCTACAAGCAAGGTGGAAATTCTTGTGAATGAACTAGAACAGATTACTTTGAACCACAAGGAATCCGACAAGGTGACCCAATTTCTATGTGCAAAAAAACTATGGAGACCTGTCAGAATCTCGAGAAATGGTCTAAAATTATCACACCTCTTCTTTGCTGATAACCTGGTTCTAATTTCAAAAGAAGACATAAAATCTTGAAAAGCTATAAAGAATAAACTCCAAAATTTCTGTGAAATAAGTGGACAAAGCATCAATCGGGATAAATCCAAAATTATATACTCCAAAAATTGTAGCAAAAAGATCATTCAAGGAATTACTGATGAATTAGGTATACACTAAAGCTCACACTTTGGGAAATATTTAGGATTTCCCATAACCCAAGGAAAAACACAAACCAGCGACTATCAATTCATTCTAGATAATCTCCAAAATAAAATGGCTAGCCAGAAGACAAAACTTTTAAAATTAGCAAGAAAAACAACACTAGCCAAAGCTTGCCTCAATGGTATACCAACCCACATCATGCAATTTCTAAAATTATCGGTAAGTGTCCAACAGAATTTATATGGGTAACCACAGACACCAAATGTAAAATCCATCTACAAAACTAGGGTACAATCACAAATGAGAAGGAACAAGGAGGTCTTGGTCTCCAAAAGAATAAATTCAAGAATAATGCCCTACTAAGTAAATAGGACTAAAAAATCTTCAAAAACCCAAACTCACTCTAGACATCAACGTTGCTGGCGTCTACACAAAAAACATAAGTATCAGTAACTACGACCTACAACAAAAAATACATAGTAAAGTCTGGAAGAACTTAGTGATTGGTTGGCAAGAATGTAGAAGCCACATCCAATGAGATATAAGGAATGGGAGGAATGCCAAATTCTGGATGGATAAATGGATACCAAACCATAAAAATCTCAAAGAGACCCTCAATGGACCTTTAGAAGAAAATGAGTTACAGAAATTGGTCAACCATTATATTCTTAACGGGGAATGAAATCTGCGGGATCTCCCATTTGACCTACCTTACAATATCGTAAGACAAATAAAAGATGTTATCCTACAACGTAGAGCAACCTGTAAAGACACACCAATCTTGCCACTAAGCACCAATAAAACCTTTATCACATCATCTACATACAAAATTCAAAAAGACAGGAACAAAACTTTAACCAATTTGGAAGGGAAAACCTTCAATTGGATTTGGAAACTAAAATATCCCAATAAAATTAAATACTTTCTTTTGCTATGCACTCATGGAAGAATTATTCCTCCACAAAAATATCTCAATGGTATTGGAATAGACACTAGCCCAAATTACAAAGTTTGTGGATTAACAGAAACAACTAAGCACATTTTTTTGGATTGAGACATAGTCAAAATCTACCGGGATAAACTTGGAATAGGAGAAAGTATAAAGCATATCTCACACTCAGGTGAACAACAATGGTTAAAAGCGATAAAACAAATTAAGAACTTCTCCATAGGACGCAACCTAGACTGGGAAACAACCTTTCCCTTCTATATCTAGAACATCTGCATACAGAGGAATCATAACCTTCACCATAACACAAACTTAAATTTTTCTCTATCCACCCCTTACCTCAGAGTGATAGATTTCACTACCTTACGATGGCCCCTCACAAACCAAACGAACTTGAAGATAAAGTTCCAAGCATATGGGATGCCCGGTCTTAAGCTAAATGTGGATGGTATTTTGACTATAAGTCAAGAAACGGAGGCGCATGAGGAGTAGTTAGAGACTACAAAGGAAATTAGGTGATAGGTTTCTCCACAAAGATCTTCGCGCTCAATGCCACACATGCAGAAATTCTAGCAATCTACCATGGACTAAAAATAGTTTATGAAATGAACCCTACAAATCTTGAAATTGCCACAGACTCGACAGACGCAATTCATCTATTAATGATAAGAAATCTCCTAAACTAAACATTATTGTTGAATGCAGGAAATTAATCCACCAGCTGAAGAACCCACCGATGAAGCACAACCTTAGGCAACAAAACCAGGTGGTTGACTTACTGGCAAAGCATGAAGAAATTTTTGAAATAAATGGTGATTTTGTGCAATGGAACACACCTTCATCTTTTGTGTACAAAGAACTGGAAGCTGACAAAAGGGGAACAAATTTTGTTATGTTGAAATGTAATCCCCAGTCTACTAATGTATCTAACTCTAGAAAATCAGAGAAATAGAGCTATATATCTAATGTATCTACTAGTACTAATATGATAAATTTAAATACTAGAACTAAGGACAATAGCCAATGTAGTAGGCAATGTAGCCACCTGGTCTGTATGAATGCTAAGTAATATATAATATATTTCTTTATTAACCCCAAAAAAAAGAATAGGAACTAAAGTTAGAAATAATCACTAATTGAGGGGAGAAAATGCTATTAACCCTAAAATTTGTATTGTCTAGGGGGCGAGCCATAATTTTTTTCGTTTTGAAATGAACAAAAAATCAGATTTCTTTAGCTACTCTCCTTTCATTTTAATTTGAGAAAATACATCAAATCCTTTCTAAATTTCGCAGAAAAATTTACTTTACTACTTTAACTACATAGACGTTTAAATACATCCTTTTAACAACTTTAAGTGAAATAAATATCAGTCTAAAGGGTGATACGGAAGAGTCGGTTCTCTCATTTTCCAAAAAGCGCATAATTCTTTTTTAAAAAATAAATTTATAAAATCATACACATGACATTTTTTATAAGCCAATATATAATTAATATTTTACGCATTATTTTCTTGATATATTAACTTTTTCAAAAATATGTGAATTTTCTTATTGGTCCACAAAATCTTTTAATTTTTTTTCTCTTTATTTGTTGTCTTCCCCAATATAGCTTCTTCTCCATTGAAGCATCATATTTTTCCCTGTCTCCATTTTCAACTCTGCCCACTACTTTCATTACACCAGCCCTTTAATAATTCACAAAATCCAACACCAATATTTTATTATTGACGTTAATTTCACAAATGGTAATTTTCTTGAATTTTGAGTGAACCTTTTTGATTTTTTAAAATTTTTGATGCAAAAAATGTGGGTCTATCAACCTTCATTTTTGTTTTAAGTTGTCAAAAAAAATGACTTCAAAAAAAACTCATTCTTCTATAAGAAAGATTCTGGGGAATGGGGGGAGATTCAAAGTTAACCTGGTTTTGTAGTGGTTTTTCTCAAAAGTTATTTTTAAATTGAATGGTGAAGAGGAGAAAAAAGGAGTAGTGAAGGACTGAAAATAGTGAAGAAGAAGAATGCTACACTCGATAAAATTACCAAAATACCCCTAGATGAAAGAACGCTCGAACAACGCATCATTCTTAACTCATTCGGCCAATTCGAGGCCAAAATATTGATCAGGGGAAAAATCATGTGGAAAAGTAGTCTCGATTGAATTTTTGGCGAACCAAATCAAAAGATAAATTTTCGAGCAAGATTGCATTTGTAGAAGGGTCTGCGACCAGACCGCGTCACGGACTTGCTCACCCACAGTCTAATTTTTCTTAAAATTTGACCAAAAACCAAATTGGCCATAAATCGCACTTCACGAATGCGATTTATCCTTTTCTTCATAAAACGCATTCGTGAAATGCGATTATGTGTATTTTTCGTATGTTTTTCAATTTTAGTGAGGGACATTCCGATCTTTTCCCCCACCCCTCCTATACTTAACCCATGACTGATATAGGCTCTTTTCGACCTTATAAGGGTTTCTAAACTCATTCCTCAAACTTTTAACGCTTTCAAACAAAAGAAACTAGGGCTAAGGTTCAAGAATTTCAAGACAGAATCTTGCCAGTTTGATTGTTTGTCTTCATCCTAGGGTAAGGCTAAACTAAAGCATGGACCTTGTTCTTCCATGTGCCCAATGATTGTGATAGGTTGATTTATGATTAAATTGAGTCCCCATGATTATATTTCTTGAGAATTTTCCTTAAACTTAACATATTTTTACATAATATTGCATAATTGGTGTTTTCTATGAACTTTTTTTTTGAACAAATGATTTTTGACTAATTATTTTATAATCTCTCATGATATTTTGACTAATATTGGATGTACATGACAAAGGATTGAATCTAGAACCTTGAACTTGTGAATGTATGATTGTGATTGAGATGTGAGCATGATGATTTGATGAAACTTGATAGTCATTTATATTTTCATAATGGAACCCAACTGAAAGGTCTCAACTAAACGTTGTCACAAATGATTGTCCCAGCTACTCTTAAATGATTGGGGATGATTGGAAGATCGGTTGGTTGAAAGGATTGATTGGATAGAACTGATGAACTGATAAGAATCCATATAAAACCTATTAATTAGTTGATTGGAATTGATTATCTTATGAGCATTGAGTCTTGGGAGGAGTATCAAGCACCAAATTGGGTAAAAGTACGTAATAACTCGAACCCAATAACTATGTAGACAACATAGGGGAGGATTGAACCGTTAAATTTGGATGTTTTCCTTTATTTTAATGTCCTGAAAAGATAGGACTTGATTGATTGATTGAATCCTTGATTGGATGATTTGTCTTTTACCCTGGCAAAGTACTGGATGGTTGTGGCAACTGCAACAGGCTTGTTGTACGGTCATTGGCTCATAAATTATTGTTGTCGGATAAGAGAAACTCCTATATAGGTCTTGATAGTACTATGATTTGATTGGATTGGATTGAATTAGATCGGATTGGATTGGATTTGATTGGATTGTATATGATTGGTCTCTATCTAAATCTTACTCTTGCTTTAGACTTATGATATCCTGATTGAATTTCTTATCTTTCTGATTGAGATATCTGAACTGGTATTATTCTACCTTGATGCATGTTTCATTCTGCCATATTACATACTCATACATTTTATGTACTGACGTCCATTTGGGCCTACATCATTTCATGATGCAAAGACGGGTTTTAAAGATCATCAACAGGCGCACCATTGAGGATCTGTTCACATTCAGCTGATTGGTGAGTCCTCCCTGCTCGGAGGATGCCACACCTTTATCTTCTAACTTTAGAGTTTAGACATTTACTTTTATTTGATTTGAGGTAGTCATGAACCTGTCATTGGCATCACTAGACAGTTAGATAGAGATTTCATAAACTAAATTGTTGACTTGTTGATTTGATATTGTCTTTTGGCTAGTTTCACTCATATTAGTCTTGTTGATTGATTTAGATAGATTGTTGGCTTTTGGCCTTATTCTATAAGCTATTTTCTGGATGAGTAAGTCTTCCGCTGATAGAGAGTTGATTGATGATCGTGTGAACAGGCCAAGTGGTTCGCTTGGGAACTAGCAATAGTCTCTGAGTGTCGGTGCACTTAGGGTACCCTCCCGGAGCGTGACAATGAAGAAGAAGGGAAAGGGGGGAAGGGGGGAAGGAGGGAGAGGGGAAATAAAATTGGGTCCACATTTTAAATTTTGATTTTAGAAAATATATTTTTAATTAACTAATTAGTGTAAATAAATTTTAAAAAGTGCTAAATAAAAAATGGTGAATAAGCAAAAATAAATTAATTAAAAAATAAAATTAATGACGTGGTGCTGGCATGGTTAAGTTGTGGCGCTTACATGACTATGATGTGGTAGGTGAGAGAGGTATTATAATCTTAGGATAATGTCTAATTCACTTCAAGTTATTAAGGGCAGCATTTAAGTATCCATGTAATTAAAGTGCTAAAGTAAATTTTGTTTTCATGTTCAGGAGAAATTTAATGTATTCACTCTTTTATTTTTCTGGAAAAAATAATAAACAAGAAAAATGACCAAAATGTCTGAGAAATATGTTTTTTTTAAAACATTTATGGGGAAAACCTTTAAGATTATAATGTATTAGATGGTGTAAGTATTTAGGGGCGTTTGGTAGCTAGTCAGGAGAAATATTATATATGTACAAATCATGCATAAATAATATCATGTTTGGTAGTTGGTTAGAATTATGTATAAAATTAAAAACTTGCATATAACTAATAAATGTATAAGTTACGAGGGAATTTATGTATAATTTTATACAGAATAGAAGATGGATTAACTAATACATGAATAACTAAATTTCGCATAACTAATTTTTGCATAAAATAATATATAAATTTTCTCATAACTAATTTTTTTTACTAGTAATATATGCATAACTCTAACCAACTACCTAACAACCGAATACTTGCACCATAGTCCATATTTATTGGAGCTGTACCGTTATATCAAGGGTTGACTTTGGGCTAAATATAAGTGTCAACTGCCTAAGTTAGAAATTATTGGATAGATTGATGAATGGATGACTTTTAGAAAGCCTAAATGTGAAACTAATTGAATATTTACAAGTTACATTATTATAATTAAACAATAATCTTAGAGTCAAATAAACTTTGAAAATATATCCATTTGCAATCTAGAAATGCAAAAATAAGGAATTTTAGCATTAAGAAAACTCAAAAGTTGAAAAAATGATTCACCAAATGAAAATTTAACTACGCGGTTTAGTCATACTAATTGTTTAAATCTTAAATTGACGTGAAAAAGTCATAACAGAATCTTCTTCTCTTTTTCTCTGTTAAATGTAGGATTTAATTTATGTGCATTGATAAGGTTAAAAAAATTACACCATAACAAGTTAATTTAATTGATTATAGAAGATAATATTTCTATTTTCAAAGTTAACATATCACATTTTTTTAATGAAAATATATCTATTAATTATTATCTTATGTGAACTTAACCTCTAAAAAAGATTATATATTGATAATGCACAAGATTTAGCTAGGTTTCCCAAAATAAAAATGCTTAATTAATTAGACCATATAGGTTATCCCAGTTGACTAAACAAATTAAAGATTCTCCCATATTATTGGTTTCATACGACCTCTTGGTGGGTTGGGTTAGGATCTACAAGAACCCACGAAGCCCGCACATAATACACACACACAAAAAAATTAAATATACTACTCTCCGTTTTAATTTATATAACACATTTTTTTTTAATGATTAGTCTTTTTCAAAAATAATATTTTTTTATAATTAGAAATAACTTAACTTAAAAAATTTCCTTTTTACTCTTAATGAAATAATTTATAGTCACACATATATTTAAAATTTATTTTAGACCATAAATATCAAAAGTAGGGATATATGTTTATTGGGTGGTTTGGTTTTTTTTTGCACTTAATGATTTTACTTGTAAGTTATCATTTTTTATGTGTTAAACCACTATTGAACGAACAAGATATTGATTGATTCGATTCGACTTAGCGATTATCAACAGATTATCGATTAATCAATTTATTCGATATAAAATTGAAACCGAAGGAATGTGATTAATGTACTCCAATAGTAACTTCTCGTCCAATGACTTGAACCCATCGAATGTCATCATAGCTGATGGCGGAGAATGCAGTTGGTATATAGGTATTGGTGGCAATGGTAGTTGGGGTGACCGGCGAATGGAGACATATGTTTTGGGGAAAAGGGAATATTTATCTAGCGTTTGATCATAAATTTTCAAATATTTTTGAGAAATCAAATTTGGATGAAGTTTGGGTTGAAGTTTCAACATGTGTTTGACAATATATAGTTTTTGGAACATATTTCGTTTTGTTCTTGAAAAACATGAACCTGACTTATACTCGTAAGTTCTAAAAACTATCAAAAATACTCATAAGTTTTGGCACAAATTCACTTTTTTAATGGACAAGATAATACATTATCCTAAAATCATAGCACAATATTTCAATAAAATCTACTAATAACATAATTACTAGATACTACTTTTTTTTTTTCCAGCCCGGTGCACTTAAGCTCCCGCTATGCGCAGGGTCCGGGGAAGAGCCCGACCACAAGGGTCTGTTGTACGCAGCCTTACCTTGCATTTCTGCCAGAGGCTGTTTCCAAGGCTTGAACCCGTGACCTCCTGGTCACATGGCAGCAACTTTACCAGTTACTCCAAGGCTCCCCTTCAATTACTAGATACTACAATTCGTCATATTACAAGTAGTTACAAATATACATCAGCGCAAGAAAACAGTAGTAACTAGCTATTCTTTAATATAATCTTTCCATATTCTGCTAGTACAATGTCTTCATAGCTAGCGCACATTTCATATCACATGATCGAAATGGTTAAACATGAATTAATTGGGGCCATAAATAGATGAGATTGTTTATATAAAACATAAAAGCTTAGGGTAAGACTATTTTCTAGAAAAAAAATCATTAATTATATTTTGGCCCAAAAACAAGTTTTTTAGCTTTCAGATTTGGTTTTCATAATCTCTGAAAAATTAAAAAAAAAATTATGATCAAGCAGATATTTATCAAAAAAATTCTTTAAAAATGCTTCCAAAATGTATGGCCAAACGGATCACTGGCTGCCATTGGCCTACAAGCCTTAGAAAAATATGGTCTGTTTAGTAATGCTGCAAAGTTTGAACCAGTTTGCAATTATTTAAAAACTATAAAAAGAAAATGGAAATAAGAAATAAAAAAATTAGGTTACCTTGACAATTGGGCACACTCTTGTACTATAAATATAGGAAGTATTAAGGTGCATATTCCACATTAAGCAGTGCTAAGCAAGAAACTTGGACAACATCTTTTCTTCTTAATTCTTACTTTTTATTGCTAATAATTTCTTTGTCATGGCTAAAATATCTTTTTTACTAGTACTAATTATAGTCCCTTTTGTTGTAATTGGAATGAGCTCAGCTCAATTGACTTCCAATTTCTATAATTCATCGTGCCCAAATGTGCTCTCCATAATCAAAACAGCTGTTAATTCTGCTATCGCTACAGAATCTCGCATGGGGGCTTCTTTGCTTCGTCTTCATTTCCACGATTGCTTTGTTAATGCAAGTTATCTTACTTATTTTATGCATCTTATTTTTTATTTTTTAATCCACTAATTTGTGAGATAAAAAGAGATCTCACGTAATTAGTATCAATTTTGTGAAGTACAAAAGAAACTAATTTCTAATTTTCTATATGACAACTTTGTTTGATGACGAATTAATAAACATGTGACATGTTTAGGTCTTTGAACGTGCAGGGTTGTGATGCATCTGTGCTATTAGATGATACATCAAGTTTCACGGGAGAGAAGACTGCTAATCCAAATAGTGGATCCATAAGGGGATTCGATGTGATTGATACTATCAAAACCCAAGTCGAATCATCATGTGTGGGCGTGGTATCTTGTGCCGATATTTTAGCCGTTGCAGCTAGAGACTCTGTTGTTAAAGTAAGCTAATAATTAAAACATATTCTTTGGTTGTAGAGGTGCATTAACGATTTTAATTTATGAATTTTGGACCACAATTCTTTTTATTTATGTATTGGTTCCGTCTTTGAAAAGTTGGAATAGAAGAATATAGAAGAAAGTGATTTTTTTTAAAAAAATAAGTTAAAAAGTAAAGTAAGAGCCTGTTTGGATGGGCTTAGCTTATAAGTTGAAAACTACGTATAAGTTAAAAAAATAAGTTGGTGAAACCCAACTTATTTTTTTTTTGCACCAATTTTTTTTTTGTCTTATAAACTGTTTTCAACTTATAAGCTGCTTAAAATAAGTGCTTATTTTAAGCATAAAATGACTTTAAGTTGACTAGTCAAACACTAAAAAAAAAACTAAAAACAGCTTATAAGTCAATCCAAACGGGCTACGATACTCATGAATTAAAACAGATGGAGCACTACTATATTTACAAAACAAATTCTATAAAATTTAATTCCTTAATATTTTTGGCAGCTTTAGGAACGTGTGACATGCCTTACAATAAAATACTAGTTACAAACACCCCATGTAGTTGATGGATTATTCAATGAAGTTATTAGCATATGTACATATGTTTTTTTTTTAACTAAAAAAACTTGTTTGTTAGGAAAAGATGAAGAAAAGCATGTTGACCTTCATAGAAAGCAAAGTTTGGACATGCAAATTAAATAATTGGTTGCTGTTCATATAGATTATAAATTCGTTGTTGAAATTAATTATATTGTTGATAATTTGTTAGCTTGGTGGGCCTAGTTGGACTGTATTACTTGGTAGAAGAGACTCAACAACTGCAAGTTTGAGTATGGCAAATAGTGACATTCCTGCACCAACTTTGAACCTAAGCAGCCTTATTTCTTCTTTCTCTAACAAAGGTTTCAATGCCAGGGAAATGGTCGCTCTATCAGGTTTTTATTACATAAAAGCACATCAAAAAAATAATTTCTTATTAATTCACGAGACGCATAGAAAATCAAAATATCTTTGAATTTTGCAGGTTCTCACACGATAGGCCAAACGAGGTGCACTACTTTTCGCGACCGCCTCTACAATGATACCAATATAAATGCGTCATTTGCGACATCAGTTAAATCAAACTGTCCCCAAAGTGGAGGTGACAACAACATATCTCCACTAGACACCACAAGCCCAACCATATTTGACAATTTTTACTACAAGAATTTGAGAATTCAAAAGGGTCTTCTTCATTCTGACCAACAGCTCTTTAATGGAGGCTCCACGGACTCTATAGTTAACACGTATAGCTCAAATTCAGCCACTTTCTTCACTGATTTTGCGAATGCCATGGTGAAAATGGGTAATCTTAGCCCACTTACTGGTACCAACGGCCAAATTCGCAAAAATTGCAGGAAAACCAATTAAAATTTTACACAAAAATGAGATTCTAAAATTTAATTAATCTCGAGATTTCAAGTGTTTCTTATGTGTTTCCTTTTTGTTTAATCACGAACTTTGATGTTCTATGTTGTTAATTTGGAGGTAAAGGTGGTAAAGCCCACCCCTCCACCCCTAAAAATGTTGTAACTTTCCCATATCTTGAAGTAAAATAAGTATTGATTCAATCTCTGAATTTCATTTAGTTAGTTAACTTTATTCATCTAAAGTATATGAACTTTCAATAAAGTGTGAAATAATATTGGTGAAAGAGTTTCCTAGCTAAGAATCTCCATTATTCGTGACCGGTCATCTTTTTCCCCGTTAATGGAGAAACAAATTGATTATCACTTCAAGACGCTCCATCCAACAGAGGTGGAGGGTTCACTTCAAACAAAATGATTATTCACACCCTGCTTCTCCCTTCCCCACAACATTAAACATGAATCGAAATATAAATACTCAAAACAAGGAGTTGAACATAGAGATTAATTATTAGAATCGCAAGTTTGTTGTAGTAGATCCTAATTAGGGAAGAACCTTATTGCTTATTTTCTGTATCTTTTTTTATCACTTTCCCCTCTCCTCGTAGAGCAACCCTATATGGATTATAGTCACCCACTAACCAATTCAGACCAATTAAATAAGACATACATTTTTTTTTTCATTTTACGAGATATGTACATCAATAAATTGTGCAAAGGTGCTGAAATTTGATAAATTAGCACGTTCAAGGAGTTTTGTCACATCTCAATATACCTTTTTGAATTGTTACCAATGGACTCAAACATATTTTTTTTTGGTTAAATATGCAGCAAACAACTTCTACTATCATGAATATTCACTTAAAAACTTCTTTAACTTGCTATAAATTGCAATTGAAGAGTAAAAATAAATAAATTAGAACTACTCCCACGATAGAAAAGAAAAAGAAAACGTCAGGAAATCAAATAATTGTCACTTAACTAAATTAACTTTACTCACATTTAAAACTTAAAGAAAATTCGATTAAGAGAATGCATGTGGTATAAAATTCATATCGAATGAGAAACAAATATGAGTTCTATATTGCACTGGAAATTAAATTACAACTCAAAGGTTGCAAAGTATATAAAACAATTACAAGATTCTGTATCAATGGTTCCTTACAAGAAAATGACAAAAAAAAAAAGTACAAATTACAGTATGTGTGTCACCATGTATTCATCTCTTATAGTGACTTTGTAATTACAATTTATGTATATAGTGTGTATAATTTATGGGTCAGCCCCGACTTCTGTTGTTGAGCCAATCCCAACTTGTAACCAGTGAGAAGGATTTTCAGAAGTTTTATTCATATCCTTTAATTCACTTAGCTTAGCTAATTTCAATTTACTGTCTGCTTCATCATCTTCTACATTTTGTATTGTACCATTAATCTTGTTGTCACCATTGGTACCATTATTATTATTATTGTTATTGTTATTATTATTATTACTATTATTGTTAGTATTATTATTTATGGTTTCATCAAGGTAGTAGTTGTCACTACAACTATGTTCTTTTGCTTCATGAGGATTGCTACTCCATGGATGTAAGTGAATTTCTGTTGAGACCTCAAAGCTCAATGGATTCATAGGGTCGCGCCTGATTCGCGACATGTCTTCATGTGATATTGGAATGTTGAGATCTAATGCATCACCTGATTTTCGCAAGTTTGATCTTAGATTAATTTGCTCCATATGACCATGGAAATTAAATTTTGACGTCGAATCTGGGGAATTAGAGGTGATCCAATGGCACCTTTTGTGCCCACCTAAGGCTTGTCCTGTGGAGAAAACTCTATGGCATATTGAGCATTCATGGATTTTTGATTTTCTCATGGATTTTGAACCTTGTAAGGTGAATTCATCTTGTGTGATATTCATATCATGATCATCAATTAAGTTATCATCTAGTTGATCTTGCTTGGCTGCATAACATCCTTTAACCTTTTTGTGACTTGCTCTATGTCCACCTAAGGCTTGGTGGGAGTTGAAGACTTTCTTACATGCTTTGCATTCAAACAATCCTTTATTAGAAACCCCTTTAGCCTTATTGTCAAAAGGTACACGAGTACTCACTAGTGGGGTCAGGTAATGCATTGGGTTCCTTGCCCGCTCCTCGTCCTTGCTAGCCGAGGCACACGACTCCTCTGGCTCAGCCAACGACATGTCAACCTTGGCGTTGGCTAAATCTATGAGGCATTTAGCGAGGACAAGATCTTCGTCCTCGCTTGATGGATAAGTTGAAGTACTAATGGTCCCAATTTTTGTTCTCAATGACCTCTTCCTTTTAGACAATCCATAGCCTTTTCTTCCACCATTATTAATGTAGTCCTCGTCCTCTGAACAGGGCGAGGATACAAGGGACTCTGCGTCTTCTGAACTACATTTTCCATGTTCAAGAAAAGATTTCCACGACGAGAATTCTTTCCCACAATTCTCACAAACTTTATTGCTCTTTTGTCTATTAGGGTTTGTTCTTAATTGATACAACCTCTTATTACCTCCCTTAACACCCCCTCCAAACTTATCTTCCCAATCACTAGCTGGATCATCATCACCTATGTTTGCACCTTCATCTCCAATTCCATGAGCTCTCATATGACCACCTAGAGCTCTTCCACAGACAAAACCTTTCTTGCAAACCCTACAATAATGCTTAAAAATTGGTTGTTGTTCTTGATCTATACAAGCCATGATGTTCTACTTCAAACATGAATGAGGAGATTATCTTCTTCTTTTTTTATAGAAATTATAAGAAGCAAATCTTAATTAGTTGAAAGAATGAAAAGGTAGGAGGGATTGTGCATGCATGGGAGAGTTTGTTGTTCTTGTACTAGAAGTTGTTGTGGGCTTGGACGGTGAGAAAAAAATTAGTCCTAGTTTTTAGTTGGAGTAGTGGTTTGTGGAGGGAAGTTTAGAGGTAGAGAGAAAAATAGGAGTGTAAGTGAAAGTGGGGAGTGAGAGTTGACAAGTGGAAGGAGAGTAGTAAAGCCTATGGGAGTGAATTAAGAACTAATTTTATCTCAAACTATTTATCAAACAATAGTTATCTCAAACAACCAAATGGATGGCGGAAACGATAAAATTATACATAGTGTGGAGTCATTAGAGAAAATATAATTAGGGGTCTATTGGTTTAGTGACAATTTATGGAACAATTATTAATGCAGAAATTATAGTATCTGAATAATTTCTGAATGAATATTTAATTTAATGTATTAAAAATAATATACATGCTTAATTAGTTTCGTCATTTTGGTTGGTTTTATATATTTCTAATACACACATTCGCACATTTTATCGATCCTGCATAAAATATGTAAAATATTTTCATATAAATTATGCGGATATTATTAAGGGACAATTACAGTAGATGGTCATTCGGTCATTTTAATTACCAAAAAAATGGTCATTCGGTGTATATTCATGTATATTTAATATATATTTTATGTATAGAATGTATCATAATATATATTCAGTATATAGCTCATGTATAAGTAATTTATATTGTATAATCAGTATATATTTTATATGAGTTTTGGCAAACTATATTGTATAGTCACTACATATTTCCGATGATTTTGATCTATTTTTATGTAAATAAAATATAGTTATATTTATTGTAAATTACTTAGTTATTGTATATATTTGAAATTGTCCCTATTATTAATACAAACCAACCATTTATATTTAGTCAGAGGTTCATACTATTGAACAACCAACTATACATGTTATTACCATTAAACCATATGTGAAATTTCATGCTAGAATTATTATTTATTTTTTTTGGTCAAAAGTATTTTTTTCTCATCCAACCAAAGTTGTTGGTTGTACAAATCTACTAACTCTATTCTGACAGAGTCAGCTCTCATCTATCAATAGCAATACACTAGCTTATAAAGTATAGTAATTTTGGATAAAATGTAGTATTGTTCAAATTTTTGAATAAACATCTTTATTAAGATCTTATTTGTTTTTATTTAATGAAGGTCTTAAATAAGTAGCGGTAAATTGTCATCATTATAGAAATTTTTAAATAAACATCTTAATGATATTAAGGCCTCATTTATTTGCATTTAATGAATGTCTTAATCTTAATCATTCAGATCTTAGTCATTAAGTTTGTTTGTTTTCAAGGTTTGAATCTTAATCATTAATATGTCAGTCATTAAGTTTGTTTGTTTTCAAGATTTGAATCTTAATTATTAAGTGTGTTTGTTTTTCTTATTTTATAACCACTTAATGAGTCTGAATGAATAAGATCTATGACACAGTCTTAATATCATTAAGATGTCTATTTAAAAATTTCTACAAATATGACAGTTCACCGTTACTTCATCTACTTTCACCCACCACATACAACCACTATCAAGCACCACCACCTACTATCTACAACAATCTTCCTTAACCCCACCACAACTATCACCAATCACCACCACTTATCATCCACAACCACCATCCTCAACCAACCACAACTACTGTCAATCAAAAAAATCAATTGTCATCACTATTAGCCACCAATAACAATCATCACCACCAACAATTATTACATTCACTAATCACTATCGATAATTACTATCATTAGTCATTATTATATATCTCTAACCCCCCATTATCATTCACCACTATCATTAGTTATCAGTATCATTCCACTATTAATTATCAATTGCTACCAATAATAACTACGTTAATCACTAGTACCAAACAATATACCATAATACTACCCATAACCACCATGGTCAGTGAACACCATTCCAAATTGGCTCATACAATCACTATCATTAGTCAACACCACCACTAATTGTCATATAAAAATATTTTATTGATACAATATTAGATCAATTCAGTATTTTATTTAAATTTTGTATTTATTATTTTTAAAATAAAAACAATTTGTATACATTCAGATGCTTAAAAAATAAACTGTGCTATCTGTGTTATCTATTTAATATTCAGATGTGTGTTCAAATTCAGACTTCTAAATCTTGATACACATGTTAATATTCAGATGTGCATTCAGATTCAGACGTCTTAATCTTAATGAAAACAAATGAGGCCAAGACTTTGTAATAGATCTTAATCACTCAGATCTATTCAGACTCATTAAGTGGTTGTAATATTAAAAAACAAGCACACTTAATAATCCTGAATGATTAAGATTTAGACCTTGAAAACAAACACACTTAATGACTGAGATCTGAATGAAACCTTCATTAAGTGAAAATAAATAAGAACTTAGTCACTAGGCATACAAAAACATAAAACTATAAGGGTAGTTATCGATTTCTCCAGGTGACCTCTCCATTTGCTATATTGTTGTCCTTCAATATGCAATTGTACAACATGTCCCGTAATTTTTGCAAGTGGCTTTGTTTGAGAATCCTCTATCATTATGCTTAGTCTAAATATGGTATATATTCTACTGCATACAGCAAAACATATCCCAATATACAAATTCTTGATTTACTATTACTCATCCTTTGGACCAATCATTGAACCTCTTAATTTTAATTACCTATAGCCCTTTGATTCACAATCATTTCAAAAGAGCTGACCATATACGTGTAGAATATGGGCAGTCAGAAAACAGATGAACAAATTTTTTTCTCCAGTGAAATTGCTCACAACCAATCTGTATTATGATAGTTTATTTGATTTACTCTTTCAACAGTTCAGAGTTCTCTCTGCAGTTTCATCCATAAAATAAACGGTTGTCTTGGTATTAGCCCTTTAACCAATATCAATTTATTTCAATCCAGTTTTTCATATCGAATCAGTGAAGTATATACAGAAAAGGGTCAAATATACTCATGTACTATTGGAAATAGTTTAAATATACCCATCGTTATACTTTCGGGCTAAATATACCCTCCTGTTATAATTCGGTTCAAATATACCACTCTCATTATACTTTGGTACAAATTCGCCATTAATTTTAACGGAATAACACTTGAAAAAACTCAAAATTAAATAATATATTCCCAATTTTAAATATCTGATTTTTTTTAGGAATAAATAAAATTTCAAAGTACTAATTTGAGTTTTTTCCTTAGAAATGACAATACAAAATGCATTGCATAATTTTAAATACTAATATAAAAAATTCTAACTATTAATTTGAGTCATTTTTTCTTACAAAATAATAAGACAGATGTGTTTTCAAACCAAATTAGTACTTTAAAATTTTATTTATTCCTAAAAAACTCAGATATTTAAAATTGGGAATGAATTCTTTAATTTTGAGTTTTTCAAGTGTTATTCCGTTAAAATTAAGGGCGAATTTGTACAAAACTATAATGAGAGAGGTATATTTAAACCGAAAGTATAACAGAAGGGTATATTTAGCTCGAAAGCATAACGAGGGGTATATTTAAACTATTTCCAATAGTAGATGGATATATTTGACCCTTTTCCGAAGTATATAATTTCATAATGTTGAACTTGCTTGTGATAGTCATAGTTGTAATGCAACTTTCATATTGACATTCCTTGACAATTAAGTATTAACTATTTGCATCAGAAGACTTTCTTTAGCAGCCAACAGACCAACTTAGGGGTAGGGCTGTGCAGGACAAACCGATAAACCGCATCAAACCGACAAACCGAACCAAACCGGAAAAAAAACCCGACTAGTGGTTTGGTTTGACTTGGTTTGGTGTTTGAAAAAAAAAACCCGACCATTATAGGGTTGGTTTGGTTTTAACTAAAAAAAGTCAAACCGAACCCAAACCGACCCGATTATAGATATACTACTTTTAAATTATGTAATTTATAAATATTTTTTCATAATTTTTGTTTTCTTTCTTACATTTAGATTTGGACTTGAGAAGCCCATCTAAATAATATACAAAAAAAACTTATCTTATAAAGTTATATTATAAAGTTAAAACTTCAAACAGTGTTGTGCCTCCATCTTATATGTTTAGATACTATGAGAAACCCGAAAAAATCCGAAAAAACCCCCAAAACCCAAAAAACCCGAGAAACCCGAAAAACCCGAGAAAAATTGATATCGAAAAATCCGACTTTTATTGATTTGGTTTGGTTTATAGATTTAATAACCCGACACAAATGGTTTGGTTTGGTTTGTAAAAAATCCGAACCAACCCGGTCTATGTACACCCCTACTTAGAGGTATCCATGGTCTCTAAATCTTGTTTCATAGAAAGTATAGACTCAAATCACCCACAGTTTATCCTTTCATTATTACACAATCCAAGAGCTTTAAGTTGTCTTGTCCCAACATCTGCACCAACACAAATTAAATTCAAATAATTGATAAAAATAACAATCATTGGATGTTAACTCAATATGGGTCTTTTAGATGCTCTGTACACTTCTAAAGAAACTATCAAAAATAGAAAGATAAAAATTACATTGTCACATTTATTTGGCAAAAAAGACTTTCTTTCAAGATTTCTTTCCTTAACTAGAGAATTATGTACAATAAACTCTCATTGGATGATACGATCATTCGCTTTGAAAAATAATTAGTTGCTACTGCACCTGTTGTCGCACAATTTTTTATGAGACCTATCATCATATCTTTATTGAAGGATAGACAACTAAAGAAATTTGAAATTTTCTTACTAATTCTATGTGAATCATTGTTAACACTCATACACTTATTAAAGGTCTTATGTGAAGTTGGTGGAGAAATCACACTAACAACTATATGTGTAACTTTGTTCTAAAACTTATATCCCTCTCTTATCTGTTGGAAAATATGAAAAATTTATGCACAAAATGATACAACAAAGAGAACACTTCACTAGCCAGAATCATCAATGAGATTTTCTTCAATCTATAAATTGCTATTCGAAGAGACTACTCTAATATTTCTCTTATTCAACATAGAAAGATTCTTGCATTATGGTTGATGATACAACCCAAGGTCGATGTCCCTCCCTATTTTCTACCTCAAACCAAATAGAGGATATCTTAAATTTAACACTGGTGGAAGCTCCAAGAGTAAAGCCAACAAGACTGTGTCAATTTTTTCTGCACTAACTGTTAAAATTCAAACCGACTTAATAAAGTCAAAATTGGCAAGATTAAAAAGTAGGAAGAATTCAACTTGGAGAAGTAAACTAAAGATGGAGAAATTCAATTTGGAGAACTAAACTAAAGATGGAGGAATTCAATTTGGCAACGTAAGCTAAAGATGGAGGATTCAAATTGGTCAAAGTTGGCTAAAAAAAAATCATTACTAGGGTCTTCTATATGGAGGTGTAGGTTAGCTATAAATAGATGTTTGTATGCATGTAATTTTGTGTATGTGTTTTTTAGAAAGAAGAAGCAAGGCTTCTTAGAGAGTTAAGAGAGAAGAACCGAAGTTCTTAAAATTGAGAGTTTTCTTTTTGTCTCTGTGTGTAATATTTATTCCTTGTGTAATAAAAATATTATTTTTGTCCACTATGCTTTCAACAAGTGATATCAGAGCAAGGTTTTATTCACGTTACGATGTCAAATATGTTCTAGTTTCAAGTCCCAAAATTAACAAAATCAAATTATGGCAACTGGAGTATCCAGATGAAAGCCCTAACTAGTGCAATTGTTGGAATTTGGTTGAAATCGCTTATGGTGTACCAGAAAATGCAGCAGCTGAGGCGGCTATATCAAATGAAGAAAAACAAGTGTTGAGAAAAAATCGAGAAAGGGATAATAAAGCGTTGAACGCAATTCATCAAAGTATTGATGAATCAACCTTTGAAAAAATCTCTGAAGCAAAAACATCAAAGGAGGTGTGGGAGATTTTGCAAAAGTCTCTTTAAGGAGCAGAAAAGGCAAAAAGGGTACGTTTGCAAATCCTTAGAGCTGAATTTGAGACGTTGAAAATGAAAATGTCAGAAAGTGTGGATGATTATGTCACCCAATTTAAATCGGTGGCAAACAAGATGAAAAGGAATGAAGAAGTTCTTGATGATGTTAGAATCATAAAAAAGATTTTGCGGTCATTGGCACGTAAATTCAGTTACATGGTTGTCGCTATCGAAGAATCAAAGAATCTATCACAAATATCCTATGATGAGCTTGTGGGTTCTCTTCAAGCCCATGAGAAAAAGATGAAGCAAAGTGATGATTCTGAAAGTCTTGATCAAGCTTTGCAAAGCAAGTTATCTATAACTGAAGGCGGAATGAGTAATAGCTCAGGACAACGTTTAAACAACCTTGGAGGATATCGTGGAGGATATAGAGGTAGAAATAGAGGTGGACATAGACGAGGAAATCAATCATATGACAGAGGATAATCAAGTAAAGACTATCATGCCACAAGTCATGGATGAGGAGCTCGAGGCAGAAGCCAAGGTAGAGGAAACTCTCAACAGAGATCTAAATCTCAGGTGCAATGCTATAATTGATAAATATGATCACTATAGCTATGAGGTAAAATCTGCTCCTAAACAAGAAGAAAGAAGCCATGCGGCAATTTTTGAAGATGAAAATAGGGAATCTCGCATATTCCTTACCTATAAAGAAGATCAAGGATCGAAGAAAAGTATTTGGTACCGTGATAATTATGCCAGTAATCATATGTGTGGACGAAAGAAATTGTTCATGAAACTGGATGAATCAGTCAATGGACGTGTAACTTTTGGAGATGATTCACATGCCGATGTCAAAGGAAAAGGCAAAGTTATGATAACTCAGAAGAACGAAAAAAAAGTACATAACCGATGTATACTATGTACTAGCTTTGAAAAACAACATTATCAGTATAGGTCAGCTTAGTGAAAAAGGATATGAGGTAGTGATAAAGGATTGTTCACTAACCTTGAGAAACAAAAATGGAGAATTGGTCGCCAAGGTTGATACGACATGAAATCGTCTCTTCACTATTGATATCGAATTTGGAGAAGTAAAGTGCATGAAGACATCTATAAAATATGACTCGTGGTTTTAGCATTTGAGGTATGGAAATCTTGTATTTTCTAGTCTAAAGCTATTGGCAAAAGAAAATATGGTGAACGGACTGTCAAAAATAAATCTACCTGATCAACTCTGTGAAGCCTGCATAAAAGAAAAAATAACACAGACAAAGTTTTGAAGTTGGATAGTCTAGAAGAGATAAAAGACCACTCGAGATTGTGCACTCAGATCTAGCTGGTCCATTTGACATACCATCACTTGAAGAAAATAGGTATTACCTAACTTTTATTGATGATTTCAGTAGAAAAAGTTGGATATATATTCTTAAAGAAAAATCAGAAACTCTTGATATATTCAAAGAGGTCAAGGCGATGGTGGAAAAGCAAAGTGAGTACTATATGCAGATACTCAAATCTGATAAAGGAGGTGAGTACACTGCAAACTCATTTGAAGATTTTGTTAAAGAGCATGGGATTATTCATCAGCTAATGATCAAATACATATCTCAACAAAATAGAGTCGCGGAAAGAAAAAAATGTACCATTCTCAACATGGCAAGGAGTATGGTGAAAGCTAAGCATTTACCTAGAAATTTCTGGGCTAAAATGGTTCAATATGCAATTTACCTATTGAATAGTTGTCCAACAAAAAGTGTCCGGTCTATGACCTTAAATGAAGCATGGAGTAGTCAAAAGCCTGGAGTTGGACATCTCAAGATATTTGGATGTATTGCATATGCTCATCTTCCTAAATAGTTAAGAAAAAAGCTCAATGATAGAGGAGAAAAGTGCATCTTCATTGGATATGATAAAAGAAGCAAGGCTTACAGGTTGTATAATCCTCTCACGAAGAAGGTGATTATCTCAAGAGATGTTGAATTTGATGAAGGTGATTATTGGAAATTGAGTGAAGAAGAAAACAAAGTTGAAGGATTATTATTTCGTGATGAAGATGATAATAATTTTGTTAATCAAAATGAACAAGGTGACGGACAAAGTCCACCACAAAGCCCTGTTGCAACTACTCCTTCAACATCTGCATCACCAAGTAGCAGCAGCTCAAGTGAAGCTCCAACAAAAATGCATAGTCTCCGTGAGGTCTATGATGATACTGAACCCATAGAGAGAACTATTGACTATTACTTATTTTGTTAAATGGCTGAATATGATCCAGTAACATATGAAAAGGCAACTGAAGATATTAAATAGAAGAAGGCGATGGACAAAGAAATTATTGCCATCAGAAGAAATGACACATGGAAGCTAACAAGTCTGGCAGAAAGACATAGTCCTATTGAAGTCAAATGGGTGTACAAGATAAAAACCAACAAAGAAGAAAAAGTGGACAAGTACAAAGCAAGACTCACTGCAAAAGGATACAAATAATAATATGGAGTAGATTATGATGAAGTGTTTGCTCCTGTGGCAAGGATTGGTACCGTAAGTCTTCTCAGAGCAATTGCAGCACAAAATCAATAGAAGATTTATCAAATGGATGTGAAGTCAGCATTTCTAAATGGCTAACTAGAAGAAGAAGTTTATATCGAGCAGCCACCTAGAAATATAAAGCAAGGATAGGAAGATAAAGTCTACCGTCTGAAGAAAGCTTTGTATGGATTAATGCAAGCTCCGCGAGCATGGAATATCAAAATTAATGAATATTTTCAGAAAAATGGATTCGTGAAAAGTTCATATGAGCATGCATTATACACAAAAAAAAATAAGGTCGGTGACATCATGTCCGTGTGTCTATATGTGGATGATATGATTTTTACCGAAAACAATCCAGGTATGTTCAATCACTTTAAGAAAGCTATAAAAAAGAACAGCCCGGTGCACTAAAGCTCTCGCTATGCGCAGGGTATGGGGAAGGGCCCGACCACAAGGGTTTATTGTATGCAGCCTTACCTTGCATTTCTGTCAGAGGCTATTTCCAAGGCTTGAATCTGTGACCTCCTGGTCACATGGCAATAACTTTACTAGTTACTCCAAGGCTCCCTGACTTTAAGAAAGCTATGACTAAAGAATTTGAAATGACAGACATTGGTAAAATGTTATACTTTCTTGGAGTCGAAGTGAAACAAATGAGATCTAGCATATTTATGCCTCAAAAGAAATATAAGGAGCAAATTCTAAAAAAGTTCAGAATACAAGATTGTAAGCCTATAGCCATGCCAGCAGAACTAGGTATGAAGTTAAGTGTTGACTCAACAAGCGAGCCAGTTAATTCAACTTTCTTTAAAAGCGTAAGTGGAAGTTTAAGGTATTTGACTATTTTCCGGTCAGATATTATATACACAATTGGACTGGTTAGCAGATTTATGAAAATCCAAAACAAGATCATTGGATTGCCGCAAAGAGAACTTTGAGATACATTAAAGGTACTGTGGATCATGGTCTCTTTTATACGCACTTCAAAAATTTGAAGTTGATTGTTACTCAGAAAGTGATTATGGGGGAGACTTGGATGATCGAAAAAGAATATCTGGATATTTATTGCATCTTGGCTCAATAACATTTTCATGGTCATCAAAGAAACAACAAACTGTTGCTCTTTCAACATGTGAAGCAATATATATAGCTGTAGCAGCATGTACCTGTCAAGCAATTTGGTTAAAGAATATTTTGGAAGAATTGTCTTTTTCTCAAGAAGATCCAATCACAATTTATATCGACAACAAGTCTAACCATATCACTCGCGAAGAATTCGGTGTCGCACAGTCAAAGCAAGCGCATTGATACAAAGTAACATTTTATCTGTGAACAAGTGAAGAATAAAACAGTGGAGTTAGTCTATTATCACACAGAAGACCAATTGGAAGATATATTTACAAAGCCATTGAAAACAGACATATTCCACATACTCAAAGAAAAGCTTAAAATAAAAAGTTTGGTTTGAAGGGGAGTGTTAAAATTCAAACCGACTTCAGCAAAGTCAAAATTGGCAAGATTAAAAAGTAGGAGGAATTCAACTTGGAGAAGTAAACTAAAGATAGAGGAATTCAACTTGGATAAGTAAACTAAAGATGGAGGAATTCAATTTGGCAACGTAAACTAAAGATGGAGAATTTAAATTGATCAAAGTTGGCTAAAACAAAATCACACCTAGAGTCTTTTATATGGAGGTGTAGATTAGTTATAAATAGATACTTGTATTCATGTAATTGTGTATGTGTTTTTTTTAGAAAGAAGAAGCAAAGCTTCTTAGAGAGTAAAGAGATAAGAACCACAGTTCTTAAAATTGAGAGTTTTCTTTTTGTCTGTGTGTAATATTTTACTCCTTGTTTAATAAAAATATTATTTTGATCCACTGCGCTTCCTACACTAACAATATGACAGAAATTCAGGCAACTAATTTTGGATAACAGTGATGTTAGGATAACACGATAAGTAAGTTTCCTTAAAGATAGATTCTAAAGTTTTGTTAAATATGTTTAATGATGTTTGTAAGCCATTATAGAAACTCAAATATTAGATAAATAAAATTTAAGATAAAATTGTTGAATTTCACATAAGGATAATTATCACGACCCAACCCCGTAGGTCATGACGGGTGTCCAAGCTGGAAACTCGCGTATACCCCTGTTAACTATAAGTAAACCTGACGCATGTTCACATATTGGCACAACCCGTCTCCTGAGGGGGGTCACAACTTATCAATAGGAAACATAACCCATAAGCCGACGAGGCTATCGTAGTATGTGGGGTCATCCTATTATAAACGCACAATGAGCCGACAAGGCTGCCACGACAAAGGGAACGTCCCAAAATATAAGTCATATAGACACAACTGAATACACATATATACACAACTCCCACACATATCTACAGACCTCTAAGAGTATTAACGGTAATATATGGTGGGACAAGGCCCCCGCTGTACCCCTGAATAAACAAATATATACATCAAAGGATCAGTACCAAAAGCTAGGCTCCATTACGATGGAGCTCTTCCCAACTCGCTGAGTGGAATCCTAGGCTGGCGGATCCCTAAAATGCGTGTTTGTACCTGCAGGCATGAAATGCAGCCCCCTCCCCCCCGAAAAGAGGGGGTCAGTACGATATATGTACTGAGTATGTAAAGTATGAAGCATCATAAGGAGATTACAGCTGACATAGAGATGCAGGGACAAGTATAACATTTAACAAATCACTGTACCTGCATCTTATAAAATGGAATCATATACATCATTGTCACATATCGTACCCGGCCTATTGTGGGACTCAGTGTTGCAAATGTATCACTATATTTTCATATGCATGTCTATATACTGTATCCGGCCCTTTAGTGAGGGACTCAATGAAGAGATTAGTGTACATTTATACCGTACCAGGCTCATTATGGGACTCGGTCTCATAACCATGTTATCATATCATCATATATCATACCCGACCCTATAGCAAGGGACTCAGAGAATAATCATATCCTTATATCATCGTATATATATATCATACCCGACCCGGGACTCGGTGAATTTGTAGTGAAGCTGTGCACGATTAACATACCTGACCCATTATGGGAATCGGTGGAAGATGTATTAACAGCATACACGAGCAGAGTAGTGAGTAACCATATAAAAGTTAAATCATCATCTAAGACTCCATGAAATAGTCAAGTGAACCGTCACTTGAAGATCAGGGTAGTAATTATCTTAAGTACCCTCTAAAGGTCACTAAAGATCAAATCAAGTGGAGCCTCAGGCATCATAGACGTGTATCAAGATAATGCTATACAACTTATGCAATCGGAGACATTTATCATCATAGAGCCCTTAGGAATAGGAGCTTACACATCCAATTACTACTCAACATGTAGAAGGCTCGAGGGTAGTAGTTCAACTACTTTAAGACCTTTAACAATCAAAAGACAATACGAGTCACGAGTTATACCCATAACTTATAAATAGAATTACCTCTAAACTCATATCATATATCATTTCACTTACATTTAAGACATTCCAAAAGAAAGAAGAGATAGGCTTTACATGTACTACTTTTCATCACATAGAAGACTTGAAAGGTAATAACTCCATTAGAGCAGGAGTTCTTATATCAAGGAGTGAATAAGAATTATGAATCATACTTGGAGTTTTATGAATGGAATTATCCCCATATTTCATATACAAACCACTTATGGCTAAGACATGCCAAGAGAAAAGAAGGATAGCTTTACATACATCTTATGGATTAATCGTAACCACGCTTGCTTTGTCGCCCTCTGAACCTATTTAACACGAAAGTAATGCTAATATTAATAACCCTCGAATTTCTAGCTTCTATATCTACAATCAATCATCCATAGGAATCATTTCCTTATTCGTTTTTCTCGACTAGTCTATTAGTTAGTTAAGAAGTTAATGGAAATCGGGCAGCATCTCTCCTATAACTCGCCTTATCCGAACTTCCAATTACACCTACAATTGATATAACCATATCAACAACAATAACCAGAAGCTATGTATAATTAAATCACTTCAATGTTACGCAATACAAGCTCCAAACAGCTCGCCCAAAACCACGACACTAAAATAGGGTTTTCAATCTTTATTTCATAAAATCTTAACCACACGGAATGGAGAATCACGTGGCCGCAACCAGCAGCATGTATATTCATTCATAGCATGTTTTCATCCCTTTAACACACCCAAACTACCTTCGAATACAATACCATAATAATAACAACACTACTCAACTAGAACGACTTCAATTCCGTTCGTTTACAACATCAATCATAATTATGCAATTCTCTTACTTCCAACTTCATTTAACACGAGTAATCTTTCCATTACAACATCATTAATTCCAATTCGAAAGGAAGAACCTTACCTTGCCAAAAATCGACCTCGAGAGCTTCTCAACATGGCTGAAAATTTGGTGGTTGTTCGTTGCACTCTCTTGCTGCCCCAACTACTAATTCACGTTGTTAAACACCTTCACGTGATCAAATAACACCTTAGATAATTAATTCACAAAGAAAAATTAGAGGGCTTACCTTGACCCTAGCTGCTGCCGTAGCCACTCTCTCTTGTTCTCTAGTTTTCTCTAAAAAAAATTCTAAGTGTAAGATGAAGCAAACTGAGAGAGTAGTCATCTTTATACATTATATACCCCTCCTTAGAAGGTGACATGTGTCATCTCCTAAGGGTAACACCTGTTTAGCTCTTATTATGCCACCGTATCCATACGTTCACTCTCTGGCTGCCACATGGTGGGGTGGGGTCCACCCAAATAGGTGCGTCACCTACTTGGTCCAAGTAGGTGCATCACCTACTTAGTCCAAGTAGGTGCATCATCTACTTGTTCCAAGTAGGTGTATCGCCTCTTTTTTCCCTCTTCTATAGGTTCATAATCTCATCTCTCTTTAAGAACCTATGTAGTCCTTACTACTTAAGCTCGACATGTACTCAAATAGCTTAATTATGTAAGACATCCAAGTTGGTAGCTTACTCAAGTAGGTCAATTACCATGACTTACTACTTGGCCTCCAACTCCTACCAAATCCCTCTAGACCTATTTCTAACCATCGCTACTCACATAGAACTTCATAAACAACATGGATCACATGGCAATCTTTTAGAAAAAAAACATGTTCCAATGTACAAAAGTGTGGGGTATAACATCTTTCCCCCTTTAGAACATTCGTCCTCGAATGTTAACTAGTCTCATAAGGTCTTAAAAGGATTTTGGGAAATCTCTGTAATAATTGTCATATATAAGTCTCTTATTAACTAATACAATCGATTTAGGAGTTTAGATTATCTATAGACATGGGGGAAAAGTATGGATATTTATTCTTCATCTCTTCCTCGACTTCCCAGGTCATCTTTTCCCTATTTTTATTTTGCCACAATACTTTGATGGAGGCCACGTCCTTGGTGCGCAACCTTCTGACTTGGCGATCAAGTATAGCTATAGGGTGTTCCTTATAATATAGTTCCTTTGTCACTTGGATATCATCCACGGGGAATACTTTAGAAGGATCACCAACACATTTGTGAAGCATTAACACATGAAAGACTAGGTGTACTGCTTTTAATTCGGATGGTAGGTCCAACTCATAGGCAATTTTGCCTATTCTATGGATGATTTGATAAGGACCAATGTATTTTGGATAAGCTTCCCTTTCTTACCGAACCTTATTACCCTCTTCATGGGTAACATCTTCAAGAACACCCAATCATCAACCTGAAACTCTAAAGGTCGATGTCGATTATCTACATATGATTTCTATCGACTCTGGGCTACCAATAACCTTTCCTGAATTAGCTTGACTTAATCCACAGCTTGTTGAACCAGGTCTGGGCCTATTAGTTTTATTTAACCAATATCAAACCAACCAATAGGTGACCTACACTTCCTTCTATACAAAGCCTCGTACGGTGCTATTTGGATGCTAGAATGATAGCAATTATTATAGGCAAACTCAATAAGTGAAAAATAATCATCCTAACTGCCTCTAAAATCAATTATACAAGCACGCAATATATCTTCTAGTGTTTGAATAGTATGCTCGACCTGGTCGTTAGTCTGAGGGTAAAACGCTATACTAAGATTTACCTGTGTTCCCAATCCCTTCTGGAATGATCTCCAGAAGTTAGATATAAATTGAGCTCCTCTATCTGATATAATAGATGTGGGAACCCCATGAAGTCTTACTCTTTCCTTGATATACAACTTCGCATAGTACTCAGCTGAATATGTAGTCCTAACTAGAAAGAAGTGGGTTGATTTTGTCAGTCTATCTACAACAACCCATATGGAATCATACTTCCGTAGAGTGCGAGGTAAGCCTGTAAGAAAATCCATATTAATCGCTTCCCATTTCTAAGTTGGGATTTCTATCTCTTGTAATAATCTGCCAGGCTTCTGATGCTCACTCTTAACCTGTTGACAATTCGAGCACTAGGCTACAAACTCTGCTATGTCCTTCTTTATGCCATCCCATCAGTATAAACATCTGAGATCATGATACATCTTGGTTGACCCTGGATGAATAGAATAATAGGCATAGTGTGCTTCTTCCATCACTTGATGCCGTAACCCTATAATCTCAGGTACACAGATTCTGCCTCTATATCTAAGCACTCCGCCAGGCATAATCTTGAATGGAGTCTTTTCCTTTTGAAAAGATGTATCCATATACTGTGCCAGAATAGGGTCCTTGTACTGGCATCGCTTTACTTCTTCTATGATAGAGGATTCAGCTAGTCCTCGAACGAAAACTCCACCATTATTCGAATCCGCTAAACGGACTCCAAGCCTAGCTAACTGGCAAATCTCGTGGACTATCTCTTTCCGTTTTGATTGTACCTCTGCCAACCTACCCATTGATTTATGGCTGAGTGCATCTGCTACCACATTTGCTTTTCCTAGGTGGTATAGGATGTCAACATCATAATCTTTCAGCAACTCTAGCCACCTTTTTTACTGTAAATTCAGCTTTTTCTACTTAAAGATGTATTGGAGGCTTTTGTGATCCGTATAGATATCAATATGTACGTCATATAGATAGTGCCTCCATATTTTCAAAGCATGAATTACTGCTGCTAACTCCAGATCATGAGTTAGATAATTCATTTCGTGCTTCTTGAGCTTTTGGGAGGCCTAGGCTATGACTCTACCATGTTGCATCAGTACACAACCTAGTCCAACACCAAAAGCATCACAATAAATAACATAGCTATCTAGTCCTTTAGGAAGAGTTAGAACTTGGGTCGTAGTCAACTTATCTTTCAGCAACTGGAAGCTTCGTTCACAAGCATCGGTCCACTATAACTTAGCCGCCTTCTGAGTTAGCCTTGTTAAAAGCGCTAAAATAGAAGCAAACTTCTCTATAAATCTCTAGTAGTATCCTGCTAGCCCTAGAAAACTACGTACTTTGGTAGGTGTTGTAGGTCTAGGCCAAGTCCTTACGGCCTCAATCTTCTCTATATCTACTCGAACGCCATCCTTTCTAATAACATGCCCCAAGAATGCTACTGAAGTCAATCAGAATTCACATTTAGAGAACTTAGCGTGCAACTTTGGTGGTGGAGCACCCCAAGTACCATCCGCAAATGATCCTTGTGTTCCTCTTCCGATCGTGAATAGACCAGAATATCATTAATAAATACAATCATGAATAAGTCTAAAAATGGTTTGAACACTTAATTCATTAGATCCATAAACACCGCTGGAGCATTAGTCAGCCCAAAAGACATTACTTTAAACTCATAATGCCTGTATCGGGTTCTGAACGCAGTCTTTGGAATATCTGTTTCTCTTACCCGTACCTAATGATAGCCTGACCACAGGGTCTATCTTCGAAAAACACTTAGCAACCTGCAACTGGTCAAACAAGTCATTAATCCTAAGAAGGGGATATCTATTCTTTATTATTACCTTATTCAGTTGCCTATAATCAATACACATTCGCAGCGACCCATCTTTTTTTCTTACAAATAATACCGGTGCTCCCCAAGATGATGTACTAGGCCTAATGAAGCCCTTTTCTAACAAGTCTTTCAATTGTTCCTTTATTTCCTTCAATTATGCAAGTGTCATTCGATAAGGAGGAATAGATATAGACTGAGTATCTGGTAACACATCTATAGTGAACTCTATCTCCCATTCAGGAGGAAGACCCGGGAGTTCATCTGGAATACATCTGGATATTCATTGACTACTGGCACTAACTGAAAAGTCGGTACCTCTGCTTCCAGGTTATGCACACGAACCAGATGATAAATATAGTCTTTTTTAACCATTTTCCTTGCCTTGAAGTATAAGATAAATTTTCGCCTCGGCAATGCCGTATTCCCCAACTATTCAATAATTGGCTCATTTGGGAGCTGGAACCGAACTACTTTATTTCTATAATCAACGTTAGCATAACAAAAAGCTAACTAGTCCATACCCATAATAATATCAAACTTTGTCATATCTAATTCCAGCAAATCAGCCAAGGTGTGACGACCACATATACTCACCGGGAAATTTTCGTATACTTATTTTACTATAATAGAGTCTCCTACCGGTGTAGCTACCTCAAATGGGTCTATTAATTCGGCTTTTATTCCAACCCTACTAGCATCAAAAGGAGATATATATGATAAAGTGAAGCCTAGATCTATTAATGCATATACATCCCAGGAGAAGATTGATAATGTACCTATAACCACATTTGGTGACGCCTCTTGATCCCGTCGGCTAGCTAGGACATAGATGCAATTTGAAGGACCGCTAGCACTGGAAGTTCCACTATGGCCTCTACCACGGCTTGATGATGCATAATTACTCTTCCCCATAGGGCACATAGCTACTGAAGAAGAATAACCAGCAACTGACCTAGTAGGCTGAATTACACCTCTTGGACTGCCCCCGAATGGGCACTCCCTTATAACATGGCCTTGATGGCCATACATAAAATAAGCACCTGTAGCAGCATGGCATTCCCTAAAATGAGGCCTACCACAATGAGAACACTGAGGCAAGGGTGGCCTTGACTGACGCAAACCCCTATTCATCTGTGAGCCTGAAATGCTAGAGCTCTGAACGGCACCTGAATACCTTGTGCTATCGAACCTTCTACCTATGAATTGTGAGCATGCACTCCAGCCTAGCTGGGAAGGATATCTACTATACTACTGAGGCTTCTCACCTCAAAACTCTCCCGAATAACCAACCGACCTAGCTCTCTTACGCTGGCCCCTATCATAATCCCTATCGGGTTGTCGCCCTCTATGCCGATCCTCCATTCCGTGTGCATACGTCTGTACCCGAGTAATATCCATGCCTGGCTGAGAATCCATGTCCATACAGCTATCGATCAAGTGATGATCCAGCCCTATCACATAATGATACACCATATCAGCCATATCAGCCACAATAGTGGGCACATATCTCGCTAATAAGTCAAACTCAAGGCTATAATCTCTAATGCTCCTGCCATTCTGCCTCAACTGGCTCATTTCATTTCTGGAGGTAGAAAGTGGCTAAGGAAGGCTTCCACAAACTCATCCCATATTGCTAGAGAAGCTCCTTCGCCTCTTGATAATTCCTAAAACTCATACCAATTAATGGCTATGTCACGCAGCTGATATGAAGTCAACTCAACAAACTCAGTCTCAGAGGCCCTAATTATTCTTAACGTATACTGTATTTTTCGAATGAACTCTTGTGGGTCATCTGCAGGCCTCAACCCATAAAACTCGGGAGGGTTACAAGTCAAGAAGTCACAAACCCTCAAACTATTATGTCTATCTACATCATCCCCTCCTAGTCCATGCCTTTGAGCCTGTCTTGTCATTAATCTAGTCAGCAAATGAACTGCATCTCTCATAGCCCTATCTTCTAGCCCTGGCTGTGAGGCTGGAGGCTTCAGTACTAGAGTCTCGAGATCTGCAGTTGTTGATCTTCTAAGCTCCTCTAAAGGTGGTGGCATAGTAGATCTTGCCGACTGGAGCACAATCCCTAACATAGACTGGGCACGAGCCTTAGTAACTATCGGGGTCTGACTAGTTTCTCTCGCTACTGACTTGCCCTTCTGGGCAGTTGTTGTTTTTCTTAGAGGCATCACTGTAAACATAATGGTATGTTAGTGAGAGATCATCCTAATAGCATAGCTCTATCGCAAGATGTAAGGCAAGAAAGAAGGACAACATTCTCAATGTCCTACAGCCTCCTATTTATAGATGCGGTACACAACACACCGATAAACAAGATTCTACTAGACAGGGTCTGTAGACACTCTGAGGATGAACTATTCTGATACCACTTTTGTCACAACCAAACCCCGTAGGTCATGATGGGTGTCCAAGCTTGACACTCGCATATACCCCTATCAAATATAAGTAAACCTGTCGCGTGTTCATCTATTGGCACAACCCATCTCCTGAGAGGGGTCACAACTTATCAATAGGCAACATAACCCATAAGCCGATGAGTCTATCTTAGTATGTGGGGTCATCCTATTATAAACACACATGCGAGCCGACAAGCTGCCATGATAAAGGAAATGTCCCAAAACATAATTCATATAGACACAACTGAACACACATATATACACAACCCACATACATGTCTATAGACCACTAAGAGTATTAATGGTAACATATGGCGGGACAGAGCCCCCGTCGTACCTCCGAATAAACAAATATATACATCAAAGGATCAGTACCAAAAGCTAGGCTCCGATATAATGGAGCTTTTCCAGACTCGCTGAGTGGAATCCTCGGCTGGCGAATCCCCAAAACGCGTGTATGTATCTACGGATATGAAATGCACCCTCCACCCCCCAAAATGAGAGGGGTCAGTACGACATATATACTGAGTATATAAAGTATAAAGCATCATAAGGAGATTACAGCTGACATAGCAATGCAGGGGAAAAGTATATCATTTAACAAATCACTATACCTACATCTTATAAAATGGAATTATGTACATCATTGTCACATACCGTACCCGGCCTATTATGGGACTCGGTGTTGCAAATGTATCACTATATTTTCATATGCATGTCTATATACTGTATCCGGCCCTTTAGTGAGGGACTCAGTGAAGAGAGTAGTGTATATTTATACCGTACCTGGCCCATTATGAGACTCGGTCTCATAACCATGTCATCATATTATCATATATCATACCCGACCCTCTAGCAAGGGACTGGGTGAATAATCATATCCTCATATTATCGTATACATATATCATACCCGGCCGGGACTCGGTGAATTTATAGTGAAGCTGCATGACTAACATACTCATCTCATTATGAGACTCGGTGGAAGATATATTAACAGCATGCACGAGCAGAGTAGTGAGTAACCATATAAAAGTTAAATCATCATCTAAGACTCCATGAAATAGTCAAGTGAACCGTCACTTGAAGATCAGGGTAGTAATTATCTTAAGTACCCTCTAAAGGTCACTAAAGATCAAATCAAGTGGAGCCTCAGGCATCATAGACGTGTATCAAGATAATGCTATACAACTTATGCAATCGGAGACATTTATCATCATAGAGCCCTTAGGAATAGGAGCTTACACATCCAATTACTACTCAACATGTAGAAGGCTCGAGGGTAGTAGTTCAACTACTTTAAGACCTTTAACAATCAAAAGACAATACGAGTCACGAGTTATACCCATAACTTATAAATAGAATTACCTCCAAACTCATATCATATATTATTTCACTTACATTTATAACATTCCAAAAGAAAGAAGAGATAGACTTTACATGTACTACTTTTCATCACATAGAAGACTTGAAAAGCAATAACTCCATTAGTGCAGGAGTTCTTACATCAAGGAGTGAATAAGAATTATGAATCATACTTGGAGTTTTATGAATAGAATTATCCCCACATTTCATATAGAAACCATTTATGGCTAAGACATGCCAAGAGAAAATAAGGATGGCTTTACATACCTCTTATGGATTAATCGTAACCACGCTAGCTTTGTCGCCCTCTGAACCTATTTAACACGAAAGTAATGCTAATATTAATAAGCCTTGACTTTCCAGCTTCCATATCTACAATCAATCATCCATAGGAATTATTTCCTTATTCGCTTTTCTCGACTAGTCTATTAGTTAGTTAAGAAGTTAATGGAAATCGGGCAATATCTCCTATATAACTCGCCCTATCCGAACTTCCAATTACACTTCCGATTGGTACATCCATATCAACAATAACAACCAGCAGCTATGTACAATTAAATCACTTCAACATAACGCAATACAAGCTCCAAACAGCTCGCCCAAAACCACTACACTAAAATAGGGTTTTCAATTTTTATTTCATAAAATCTTAACCTCACGGAACGGAGTATCACGTGGCTGCAACCAGCAGCATGTATATTCATTCATAGCCATGTTTTTAGCCCTTTAACACACCCAAACTACCTTCGAATACAATACCATAATAATAACAACACTACTCAACTTTAATTCAACTAGAATGACTTCAATTCTGTTTGTTTACAACGTCAATCATAATTATTCAATTCTATTACTTTCAACTTCATTTAACATGAGTAATCTTTCCATTATAATATCATTAACTCCAATTCAAAAGGAAGAACCTTACCTTGCCAAAAATCGACCTCGAGAGCTCATCAACGTGGCTGAAAATTTGGCGGTTGTTCATTGCACTCTCTTACTGCCCCAACTATTAATTCACATTGTTAAACACCTTTACGTGATCGAAGAACACCTTAGATAATTAATTCACGAATAAAAATTAGAGGGCTTACCTTGACCCTATCTATTGCCATAGCCACTCTCTCTTGTTCTCTATTTTCTATTTTTTTTCTAAGTGTAAGATGAAGCGAAATGAGATATTAGTCATCCTTATACATATATATACCCCTCCTTAGAAGATGACACGTGTCATCCCCTAAGGGTGACATGTGTCTAGCCTTTATTGGGCCACCGTATCTATGTGTCCACTCCCTGGCTGCCATGTGGTGGGGTGGGGTCCACCTAAGCAGGTGCATCACCTACTTGGTCCAAGTAGGTGCATCGCCTCCCTTTTTCCTCTTCCGTGGGTTCGTAATCTCGTCTCACTTAGCTCCACATATACTCAAATAGCTTAATTATGTAAGACATCTAAGTCGGTAGCTTACGCAAGTAGGTCGATTACCACGACTCACTACTTGGCCTCCAACTCCTACCAAATCCCTCTAAACCTATTTCCAACCATTGCTACTCACATAAAACTTCATAAATAACATGGATCACATGGCAATCTTTTAGAAAAAAACATGTTCGAATGTACAAAAGTGTAGGGTATAAAAATAATCCATTGTTATATATATGAAAATCAATATGACTGCGGACTCTCTACCAAAACCAGAGTCATTAAGCATGCTTCTATGGTTTTTAAAATACTATTAATCATTCTACAGTAAAGGACAATTACATTATGGGAAAGTACCGCAAAGGGCAATTACATTATGGATAAGTCTGATTTGGATAATTTTAGGATTATGACAGAAAAGGAAATCAACTAAGGTTTTTGAGTAGCTAGGGATTCTAGATTTGATTAGAATCCCTATGGGTAATGATACATTATTATTGTGCGCTTTTTGAAAAAAGGCAATCCCTTTATGTTTTTTTCATGCATTTTTGTAAGTTGAAAAAAGGCAATTTCTTTTTAGCACAAAGTTGAGATGAAAACTTTCTTACCGATTGAATTTTGGTATAAAATTTTGCTAGAGTCAATTTCAAATGAGTATATCTCTTAGAATATAAAGAGTTACGTGTCTCATTATTCATAAAATTATAGGACTTTGAGTCTTTTTTCCAATGTTGCTGACCTCTTGTCAAGACGAGGTCAGAGTCAAAAGTTATGGTCATTTTAGTTTTGTCAAACATTCTATTTTGGACAGGCGTTTCGCCGGTGTTGAGGAAAAATTAAGAGGTTTTTAGACATGAATTTCACCTGCATTAGATAATTTTGAATAGGTGTTTCACTGGTGAAAACGTCGGTAGGCCAATAGAAAATCATTTAAGTTAGTTTTAGTCTAATTTTTCTCATTTTTGGCCACTCTTTCAAGCCCTAGAAGTGGTTTTCTCTCATCCTCTCATCCTCCTTCATCAACTTTCTCCATGAATTTTAAGTTTTTCAACTCAAATTATTTTATATATTCATGAATCATTGATTGAAATCTTAACCCTTGATCATAGGATTTTCAAGAAAAGAATCTAAGAATTTCAAGGATTTCTTGATAGTTCTTCATCAAATTAGAGTTCTTTTTCAAGACTGTGGAGAGTTTAAGGTATGTAAGGCTATCATAGTGAGAAACTCAGTTCTTCTTCACGCCCTACATCTACATTTTCAATAAGTAAGATCAAAGTTAAGATTTTTACCCAAATATCCATGAATTCAAGTTTCTAATTCAAACTTCTTATTGTTGAATCCTATTATTGAAACTATTGTATTTTATATTCGTTGATTATTCTTGATTGATGGTTCATGATTAATCTACCACATGGATCTTTTTTTGCCAAAGTTATTTGAAAACCCTGTCATACTATTCCTTATGCATTATTTCCATAAGTAAATTATATTTCAAGATTTTAAAGAAGCCTTTCAAGAAAGAGTTCAAGAAAGTATATTTTGGTTCAAGTGCATTACTTTAGAAAAGTTTCAAGAAAGTATATTTTGGTTCAAGTGCATTACTTTAGAAAAGTTTCAAGAAAGTATATTTTGCATTCAAGATACATATTTTCAGAAAGAAAGTATAGACAATTTCTTAATGAAATCATGTTTAGCTTTAAAAGAAGCTTCTCATAGATTAGAGAAAGCATAGTCAGATTTTCAGAAAAACATAGTCAAATTTTCAAAATCTAATTTATATATAAAGCAATATTGTTAAGCATAGGCTCAAAGTAATCATTTTTTTATTTTTCCCCTAAAGTGGGACACTTTCCCTAAAGTGGAATATCTATATAGTTTTTTAGCACAATGCATCATTTTGGAAGTAGTATTGAGCACCGAGTTGGATAAGGATTTAGATAATCCAAATCCCAAAATTGCACCGCCAACATCATAGGATAGGATTGTGTCATTGATTTGAGTGACTCCTCAGAAAGCCCCTTGTAAGGGCTTAGAGATTGGGTCCATTAATTAAAATCTTTCTTTACCCTGCAAGGTATAGGATGACTCTACAACATGGGCAAGATGTTGTATCATTATAAGGATCACATGATGATTATCGGTCAGAGAAACTCCACAGGAGAAGTAAAGTTTTATTATTTTCAGTATTTGCTATTCTTGCATTTATTCAGTTTAAATTTTATTGTTAAAGCACACATGTATGTTTTACTATCCAGTTTACTTTGTTTCAGTCTATATTCAGAGTTATTCATTCACTTTAGTATGTTCTGTTTTAGCCAGTTGTTTGATTAAGCTATTGTCACGACCCAAGCCTAGGGCCTAGACGTGACATGGCGAATGAGGAACCCGAAAGTACCTCAAACAAGCCTCTTAGCATTCTTTTAGCCTTTCATAGGTAATGATGATAAATAAACAAGCGGAAATCATAATAAATCTTCAACTTACATATGTCCAACAATACCTCTAACTATTAGATTTAACGGGGCTAAGACAAGTCCCTAGCTCACCCTCAATCATAATAGAAGAAATTCCATAGTAAAATATCTTAACATATCATAAACTAGAAAGATAAAGGAGTATTGTTCCCGGAACATGGGAACTCACCAAAAGTAGTCTTCAATGGAATATCAACTAGCCACGTGGAGGAGAATGAGGAGGAGCACTGATCCCTACATGGTGATATCATGTAGGCAAAAGAGTATGCATTATTACTTTGAATGTACTAAGTATGTAAGGATGCATTAACATTGAGGAAACATTAAAATATTTATGTAATATGGAACTTAATTTAATGTATGCATAATAAATCATATATATATCTTTTAAAACATTTATTTTGTGGGAAATTAACCATAACCGACATTTAAGACCATGCGAGCTATTACATGGAATCCAACATAACCCCCTACGTTGGCCGGGGAGACTACTTGCCGGGTAGAACTCCGTCAACTTCATTCGTTTCTTTAACTTTAACTTTAAGGGCTATTTATGGATCCATTAGCCTAAGCCTACAAGGGCTCCTATGTTGGCACATAGTTAATGAGACAAGGGGTTGCTACTAGGATTCCCTTACCGAATCCCACCTCAATGCCTCATTCGGTGCTAAGTCAATCCCACGGAATAGTTTAATACTTCAAAATATTCATAGCATATAACTTGAGAATTCAAACATCATATTCGGTAGAATAGCTCATTAAAACATTTGATAATTCAAATATGCAAGAATTGTCCTTATTGCATAAAGAATCCATGATTCATATCATTACATAATTCTTTTTGTAGCATCCCCTTTTAGGAGAATACCACTTACGAAACAAAACTAATTATTTCTATTATTTTACCCTTAAAAAAAAACTTTTTGAAAAACAATATATGAGTTTTATTTTTAAAAAATGATTTCCAATTCAACAATACTTCAGGTTCATAAAATACACAAAACTTCAAATAAGTAATTATCACAAAAATATTATATTCCTTCGTGCATAATGACAAGTCAAAATATGACCTAGTATATTGCATTACTTGAGTTAAAAGCACACTCTAAAATAACAAAATTAGTCACATGGTTTAAGTTACAAGCCTTTAAAAATTTCGTAAATAAGTGTCACACATGTATCATGTACAAGTCCCCAAAATAATATACAAAAACTAGATGTATATGCATATGTGATCTTCAAAAGAGCTCCCAAAAAGTCTACTCCACAGGGACATCTTCATATTCCGCCTCGCACATCACCTACGATAGGAAACAACTATCGCTAAGCATAAAGCTTAGTGGTGTATAACCTTTGGACTTAGAGCCATTAAAAATTCTAAATTTTCTTTTTCATCATAAACGGTTCAATAAGGTAGCATTAAGTCCAAGTGAACAAGTATATCAAGTATCAAATACAAATCTTAGAGAGTTTCAAAATACCAATACTAATATTCAAAGGCTTAAGTACCAAGAATGCTTATAATTCAATTCAAAAGAGTAGTCAAATAATCAATTTCACCCCATATGTACGTCATGCCTTCACACTAAGCACAATCAATATCAAAACGGACCGAAGCCCCCAAATCAAGAAGTGTCCATATCAAGAAGGGTCGTCACCCAATATCAAGAAGATCAAAGACCATGTTGAAAGTGGCTTTTCACTCGTACTCAAAAATGGACGAAAATCCATCGTTAAGACGAAATGTAAATCCAAAGTCAAGATGGGCAAGATCTGAATCGAGAGGCATGCCAATATCGATGACAAGTCACCGTAACAAGAAGGACAAATTCCCAACAAGAATGCAAAATGATCAAGCAATTCGTACAAGTGGGCGATTCAACGAAAGTTTTGCAATACTTGAGATAATAGTCATACCAAAATACAAAACAAGGAGTAAGGAAACAACCCAATAAAATACTTTAAATTTCTGAAAAATAAAATATTTCAAGTTCAAGTTTATACACGAACCTTGGCGTTTTAGCATACAACAAGTTCTACCACCACTCGCGGAGTTCAATTTCTCTATGTCATAGATCAACCAAAATCCACTTCGTCAAACAATTCCTCTTAGCTTGTATAAGAGAATATACACCTTAAATACACAATCAAATATCTACTTAAGTTTAAAAGCTCCAACATATCGAAACTAAACATAAAATCACTGAAAATCAACCCAAAATATCAAAACAGAAATTCTGGGCAGCACTACTGTCTTGTATTGCTGCTCAGTTTCGAAGGGGTAAATGGGATAATTAGGCTTTGTGTCCTCAAAGAAAGTTATAGCTATATGTCTTAGGGTCATATAAAACTTTGAATCACCCCTACAGCAATTATGTACAACACGATATGCTCAAAATACCCACAGCAGTCCATGTAGGATTTTTAGACCAAAATCTGGGCAGCACCTCCCCTGTACTTCATCACCCTTTTTCGAGTCAATAAAAGCAAAAATGGATTTTGGATCCTAAATAAAAGTTATAGCCCTATGAAATAGCTTTCCAAAACATCTTGAATCACTCAAAACTAAGTTTTACACAAGGAGTTATACTACAATTACTAACAGCAGTCCCAACCAAAAACGGGTTTGCAACCAAAGTTTATTCCCCCAATTTCGACAACAACAACTTATCAAGAACATCAACAACAATATAAACAATCATTCTACTTCATAACTTAACTAATTCCACCCATTTAATCCAACCAAAACATCCCCTAATCCATAAATTCCAACAAAGCAACAAACAAGTTTATAACACTATTTTCTCCGTTCTAATCCGTTAAATCTCTAAACAAGTTTGATAATAAGGAAAAACAACAACTAAATCTTACCTTGAAGTATAAGTCAACCACCTTAATACACTTCTTCTTCTCTGATTTTTAGCTCAAAATGAAGACAACGCAACGTGCAACGTTTTTCTCTTCATGAGCTTTTGAAATCGGAACTCGAATTTGGGTCAAAAATGGATTTTAATTCACTCTCTCTCTATCTCTCTATATTTCTATGGTGTTCTGGAAATATTTTGGATGAAAGGAAAGAGATAAGGCTGAACTTATCTCTTACATGGAAATAAATATGGGCTGACCCGATTTGGAATCGGGTTGGGCCAAATTTTCTTCCTATCTTGACCCTTCTGCCTTACAATGTCCATAACTTTTTATTCCGATGTCGTATATAAGCCCATGACCTATGGTTGGAAAGGTATTTCAATTATCTACAACTTTCATTTTATGGGTTTTCCCAAATTTTCAAATTTTGATAGGGTTATGCCCTCCTGAAGTCAGATCATCCAAAAACATAACTTAAAAAAAATAAATAAATAATTCTTAAAAATAAATTGGGGTGTTACAACTCTACCCCCCTTAAGAAATTTCGTCCTGAAATTTACCTGATAGTCTCCTCAAAACAACTGTGGATGTTGGAGTCGCATATCCTCTTCTCTCTCCCAGGTAGCTTCCTTGCCAGAATGATTTCTCCAAAGGACCTTTACTAAAGGGATTTTCTTATTTCTAAGCTTTTTTGTATCATGCTCCAAGATTTTGATAGGTTCCTCTTCGTATGTCAAGTCAGGATTGACCTCAATGGATTCAACAGGAAGAACATGAGATGGATCTGAGCGATATCTTCTAAGCATAGAAACATGGAAGACATTGTGGATCCTATCTAACTCCGGTGGAAGTGCTAGTTTATATGCAACTGGACCAACTCTCTCAAGTACTTCATATGGTCCAACAAATCGAGGACTAAGTTTCCCTTTTTGGCCAAATCTCATAATTCTCTTCCATGGAGAAACCTTTAAAAATACCTTGTCTCCTGCTTGATATTCAATTTCACGCCTCTTAAGATCAGCATAAGACTTTTGTCTATCTGAAGCAATTTTTAGACGATCTTTGATGATTTTTACCTTATCCTCAATTTGTTGCACAATCTCAGGACCAACCAGTTTTCGTTCACCAACTTCACTCCAGCAAAGAGGAGTTATACACTTTCTCCCATACAAGGCTTCATAGGGTGGCATACCAATGCTTGATTGGTAGCTATTGTTATAAGCGAATTCTACCAAGGCTAGGTGTCTGTCCCAACTACCTTCAAATTCCATAATGCAAGCTCGAAGCATATCTTCCAAGATTTGAATCACCCTCTCGGATTGGCCATCTGTCTGAGGATGGAAAGATGTACTAAAGTTCAACCTAGTGCCCAAAGCTTCTTGCAAGCTAGTCCAGAATCTAGATGTAAACCTCGGGTCTCGGTCAGATACAATAGAAACAGGAACTCCATGTAGCCTTACAATTTCATTAACGTACAATTCTGCTAAACGTTCAAATGGGTAGTCCATTCTGATGGCCAAGAAATGAGCACTTTTAGTGAGCCTATCAACTATAACCCAAATTGCATCATGATTTCTTTGGGTACGTGGAAGCCCAGAAACAAAGTCCATGGTTATTCTTTCCCATTTCCACTCAGGTATTGATAGGGGTTGTAATAATCCTGCTGGGACTTGATGCTCGGCCTTTATCTGTTGACAAGTTAAGCATTTGGAAATATATTCCGCAATGTCCTTCTTCATACCATTCCACCAGTAGTGTTCTTTGATGGTTTGGTACATTTTGGTACCTCCAGGATGCATTGCATATGGTGACGTATGTGCTTCATTCAAAATCTCTTTCCTCAAGTTGTCATCCTTCGGAACACATAACCTATTATGATAAAATAGAGCACCATTCTCCCCTAAAGTAAAATCAAGCTTTCCTCCAGTTTGAACTTCTTTGATCAATTTTACAAGCTTCTCATCTAACTGTTGTGCTTCTTTCACCTGTTCAAGTAGAATTGGCTTGACTTGCAACCTAGCAACAATAGAGCCATCAGAATTAAATGCAAGACAAGCATTCATGGCTCGTAAGTCAAGAAATGAAGTTAGAGGATTAATAGATAAACTAGCAAAGGCTTTACGACTTAGAGCATCTGCAACTACATTGGCTTTACCAGGATGATAGTCAATGGTACAGTCGTAATCTTTAATGAGTTCAAGCCATCTACGTTGCCTCAAATTCAACTCTTTCTGTGTACCCAAGTACTTCAAACTCTTGTGATCAGTAAATATGTGACACTTTTCGCCATATAAGTAATGCCTCCAAATTTTCAAGGCAAACACTATGGCAGCGAGCTCAAGGTCATGAGTAGGATAGTTCAATTCATGTGGTTTCAATTTTCGGGAAGCATATGCAACCACTTTCCCTTCTTGCATCAGTACACAACCCAAACCATGATGAGAAGCATCACTATATATCACATATTCTTTACCTTCAGTTGGTAGAGTAAGTATAGGAGCTTGTGTCAATAAGGATTTGAGATTTTCAAAACTTTCCTGGCATTTGTCATCCCATACAAACTTGACATTCTTCCTCAAAAGTTTAGTCAAAGGGGAGGCGATAATGGAGAAGCCTTTGACAAACCTCCTATAGTATCCCGCTAAACCCAAGAAACTCCTTACTTCAGTTGGACTTTTAGGTGGTTTCCATTCAACAATAGCTTGAATCTTACCAGGATCCACTTTCACACCTGCGGCCGACACAATATGTCCCAGAAAGGCCACTTCACCGAGCCAAAATTCACATTTAGAAAGCTTAGCATAAAGCTTCTTCTCTTGCAGAATTTGCAAAACAATTCGAAGATGTTTATCATGCTCTTCTTCATTCTTGGAATATATTAAAATATCATCTATAAATACCACCACAAATTGATCAAGATAAAGCCTAAATACTCGATTCATCAAATCCATGAATATTGCAGGCGCATTAGTTAATCCAAAGGGCATCACTAAAAATTCATAGTGACCATATCGAGTTCTAAAAGCAGTTTTAGGAACATCTTCCTTTCTAACACGCAGTTGGTGATACCCAGACCTTAAATCGATCTTGGAGAATAAATTAGCACCCTTCAGTTGGTCAAACAAATCATCAATTCTTGGTAATGGATATCTGTTCTTGATTGTTATTTTATTCAATTGTCTATAGTCAATACAAAGTCTAAAAGTACCATCTTTCTTTTTCACAAATAACACAGGGGCTCCCCAAGAAGAAACACTTGGACGAATGAAACCTTTCTCAAGAAGTTCTTGCAGTTGAGTTTTCAATTCCTTTAATTCTGCTGGTGCCATCCTATAAGGAGTGATAGAAATAGGAGTAGATCCAGGAATGAGCTCAATAGGAAATTCAACTTCTCTTTCTGGTGGTAACCCAGGAAGATTTTCTTGAAACACTTCAGGAAAGTCACACACAATAGGTATATCTTTAAGAATAGGACTCTCCACACGTGTATCAATTATGTGAGCAAGATACACACTACAACCCTGACGAATCATCCTTTTTGCTAAGGCCGCAGAAATAATATTAGAGGACAATGACCTTTCACCCTGCACAATAATGTGTGAAAATGCAGGGTCCTTAAAAGTCACATGCTTAGACCTACAATCCACTACTGCATGATATTTATAAATCCAATCCATACCGATAATAATATCAAAATCATGGAAAGGCATTTCAATCAAATCAACAGGAAGGACCCGGTTTTGAATCATGAAGGGACAACCTCGATAGATTTGATTGCAAACAACCTGTTGACCCAAAGGACTTTGGACAAGCACACCATAATCGAGTCTCACAGGCTTCACATTTTCAGGAAAATCCAATGATGAACAAACATACGAATGTGTAGAACCAGGATCAAATAATGTAACGACACATAAGTCAAATAAGTGAAATTTACCAACAACCACATCTGCTCCATCTTGTTCATCCCTCTGTCTCATCGCATAAGCTCGTGCTGTAGCTCTTGATCCACTCTCTTGATTGGATCCACCTGCACCTGTTGCTTGTGTGTTTCTAGATCTTGCACCTCTATTCCCTTGAGATTGAGTGGTAATAGGTTTCTGAACAGAGACTTCCGTATGCGGAGAAGAAATGGGATTAGGATTAGGACAATCCCTCACTTTATGATCGAAGCTCCCACAATTAAAACAAGCGCCAGAAGCTCTTCTACAAGTACCAAAGTGATTTTTCCCACATTGTGCACAAGTGGGTATACGAGTCTTGCCTTGACCATAGCTTGGAGTGCTGGCAGTAGAGTAACTTGATCTATTCTGCTTATGTTGGGCTATCTTGCGAAAAGTATTAGCTGTGGAACTGTCAAATTTCCCTCTTTTTGATGGACCTCCTGAATCTGCATAAGCTTTCCTGAACTTGTGTTCATTTCTACCAGTTTGTTCCTTGTCGATCCTTTCCCAAGTAAGAGCAGCTGAAACTAATTTACAAAAAATTTCATGTTGTAGGACCGCTACAGATTTTCTGATAGAATCATTTAAACCGTCTTCGAACCGCCTGCACTTATCTTTTTCATCATTAATAATACCCCCAGCATAGCGGGACAGCCTGAGAAATTGCTGCTGATATTCAGCTATAGACATGCTCCCTTGCTCTAAATTTAAGAACTCTTTTTTTCTTTGCATCGTGATAAGCAGGTGGGACATACTTCTTATGAAATTCCTTCACAAAATCTTCCCAAGTAAGAACAGGAGGTTTTGCCCTGGCATTCGGTACACTTATCCACCAATCATAGGCATCTTTTTATAATAGTGAGACAGCATACTTAAATTTGGCAGTGTTTGAACACTCTAACTGCTCGAATACTCTTTCAATTCGTTCCAACCACTGCTCGGCATCGGTAGGGTCAACAGTCCCTTCAAACTCAACTCCCCCCATTTTTCTCATTTTCTCATAGTTCATTTCATCAGGGTCAGGCATTCTTCTAGCCATGTGATGAAAGAAATCAGCCATTTGTTGAAAAGGAGGATCAGCAGCAGGAGCACCATGACTCATTTGGGGGTGTGGCTCAACTCTTGTCCCCCGATTATTTCCCGCTTCAGATCCACTTGTGCTAAGAGGATTAGGATCAGAAAAATGTTCTCCAACCCCTTCTTGTAGGTGAGGTTGGGCATTAGAGATATTTTCACCCTCACGAGCGGCTTCCATAAGTCTATTAGAAGTACAAGATGCCACGAATTAACTCCTACATAAGGGAAGATCACATTGCATTAGGGACATGCACATGATGCATATGCACTATATACAAGAAAAAAATATACGGGACAAAAGAAAATAGTCTGCCAACAAATCATAACAAAAGTCCTAGAATTATAAACCTAGGCTCTGATACCAACTCTTGTAGCATCCCCTTTTAGGAGAATACCACTTACGAAACAAAACTAATTATTTCTATTATTTTACCCTTAAAAAAAAAACTTTTTGAAAAACAATATATGAGTTTTATTTTAAAAAAATGATTTCCAATTCAACAATACTTCAGGTTCATAAAATACACAAAACTTCAAATAAGTAATTATCACAAAAATATTATATTCCTTCGTGCATAATGACAAGTCAAAATATGACCTAGTATATTGCATTACTTGAGTTAAAAGCACACTCTAAAATAACAAAATTAGTCACATGGTTTAAGTTACAAGCCTTTAAAAATTTCGTAAATAAGTGTCACACATGTATCATGTACAAGTCCCTAAAATAATATACAAAAACTAGATGTATATGCATATGTGATCTTCAAAAGAGCTCCCAAAAAGTCTACTCCACATGGACATCTTCATATTCCGCCTCGCACATCACCTACGATAGGAAACAACTATCGCTAAACATAAAGCTTAGTGGTGTATAACCTTTGGACTTAGAGCCATTAAAAATTCTAAATTTTCTTTTTCATCATAAACGGTTCAATAAGGTAGCATTAAGTCCAAGTGAACAAGTATATCAAGTATCAAATACAAATCTTAGAGAGTTTCAAAATACCAATACTAATATTCAAAGGCTTAAGTACCAAGAATGCTTATAATTCAATTCAAAAGAGTAGTCAAATAATCAATTTCACCCCATATGTACGTCATGCCTTCACACTAAGCACAATCAATATCAAAACGGACCGAAGCTTCCAAATCAAGAAGTGTCCATATCAAGAAGGGTCGTCACCCAATATCAAGAAGATCAAAGACCATGTTGAAAGTGGCTTTTCACTCGTACTCAAAAATGGACGAAAATCCATCGTTAAGACGAAATGTAAATCCAAAGTCAAGATGGGCAAGATCTGAATCGAGAGGCATGCCAATATCGATGACAAGTCACCGTAACAAGAAGGAAAAATTCCCAACAAGAATGCAAAATGATCAAGCAATTCGTACAAGTGGGCGATTCAACGAAAGTTTTGCAATACTTGAGATAATAGTCATACCAAAATACAAAACAAGGAGTAAGGAAACAACCCAATAAAATACTTTAAATTTCTGAAAAATAAAATATTTCAAGTTCAAGTTTATACACGAACCTTGGCGTTTTAGCATACAACAAGTTCTACCACCACTCGCGGAATTCAATTTCTCTATGTCATAGATCAACCAAAATCCACTTCGTCAAACAATTCCTCTTAGCTTGTATAAGAGAATATACACCTTAAATACACAATCAAATATCTACTTAAGTTTAAAAGCTCCAACATATCGAAACTAAACATAAAATCACTGAAAATCAACCCAAAATATCAAAACAGAAATTCTGGGCAGCACTACTGTCTTGTATTGCTGCTCAGTTTCGAAGGGGTAAATGGGATAATTAGGCTTTGTGTCCTCAAAGAAAGTTATAGCTATATGTCTTAGGGTCATATAAAACTTTGAATCACCCCTACAGCAATTATGTACAACAAGATATGCTCAAAATACCCACAGCAGTCCATGTAGGATTTTTAGACCAAAATCTGGGCAGCACCTCCCCTGTACTTCATCACCCTTTTTCGAGTCAATAAAAGCAAAACTGGATTTTGGATCCTAAATAAAAGTTATAGCCCTATGAAATAGCTTTCCAAAACATCTTGAATCACTCAAAAATAAGTTTTACACAAGGAGTTATACTACAATTACTAACAGTAGTCCCAACCAAAAACGGGTTTGAAACCAAAGTTTATTCCCCCAATTTCGACAACAACAACTTATCAAGAACATCAACAACAATATAAACAATCATTCTACTTCATAACTTAACTAATTCCACCCATTTAATCCAACCAAAACATCCCCTAATCCATAAATTCCAACAAAGCAACAAACAAGTTTATAATACTATTTTCTCCGTTCTAATCCGTTAAATCTCTAAACAAGTTTGATAATAAGGAAAAACAACAACTAAATCTTACCTTGAAGTATAAGTCAACCACCTTAATACACTCCTTCTTCTCTGATTTTTAGCTCAAAATGAAGACAACGCAACGTGCAACGTTTTTCTCTTCATGAGCTTTTGAAATCGGAACTCGAATTTGGGTCAAAAATGGATTTTAATTCACTCTCTCTCTATCTCTCTATATTTCTATGGTGTTCTGGAAATATTTTGGATGAAAGGAAAGAGATAAGGCTGAACTTATCTCTTACATGGAAATAAATATGGGCTGACCCGATTTGGAATCGGGTTGGGCCAAATTTTCTTCCTATCTTGACCCTTCTGCCTTACAATATCCATAACTTTTTATTCCGATGTCGTATATAAGCCCATGACCTATGGTTGGAAAGGTATTTCAATTATCTACAACTTTCATTTTATGGGTTTTCCCAAATTTTCAAATTTTGATAGGGTTATGCCCTCCTGAAGTCAGATCATCCAAAAACATAACTTAAAAAAAATAAATAAATAATTCTTAAAAATAAATTGGGGTGTTACACTTTCATTTCATAAGACTCCCTTTTTGATCATAGATATTACTTTCATAAATATTTATTTGGAGTCAAAGCTTTCAAGTCAAACTTTATTAAAAACATAGTAAAACTAGGTGGGTTCAAATCACTTCAACTTGCAAATATGTATGTAAATAAATATACATAAATATTTTGAAATCCATTAATTAAAAATCATGCTTTAAACAACCCACCATGAATTTCAAGAACCTTTAAATAGATAAATAAAAGAATTACTTGTAAAACATCAATTCATACATATAAAATTATGTTGCATCAAAATAGAGCAATAATCATTAGTTTAACCATGATTCATATTATTAAGTAAAATTAAGAATTACCATAAGAAAATATTACTTGAAATCAAGAGACTTAATTAAAAGAGTTTTTGGACTACATGGGTGGAAGAACCCATGGATAAATACCCACATAACTTAGAGTAGAGCTTAGAGAAAATAAATATAATTTATCATATAATCAAAATAATTTAGACATGAGAGTGGAAGGAATACTCTCATTGAAGCCTTACATACCTGGAAACCGAAGCTTTAGTTGATACCGGAAGACTTAATGACCACTCTTGAGTCCTAGCTTTTCTCCTTGCCGAAACGTTTTGTGTACTACCCGGAATATATGAATTACCGGAATAGTATTTCTTCACTACTAAGAACTAAAACTATATTTGAGAATGTGTAAAGAAGTATATAGAGAGAAGATTTGCTTGAGAAAGCTTGATGAATAAAATGAGTAAATAAGGTGGGTATTTATAGGTGGGAAAGAGGACCTAACAATAAATAAAATAATTATAAATAAAAATCTAAAAATTTAGTGGAATATATTGATGTCATGGATGATGTTAAATGGAGGACAATTTATGTCATGAGTGATGTCAAATGTATCTAGATCTTTCTATGGTAGGTGAAATGAGTTATCTTCGACAGAATACTCGTTTTGGGAGCTACGTTTGAATAAGATAAATTCCTTATTAGGATTTGGTGTCTTCATAAGAATTGTAGATATGGAAGTCTAGTTTCATATCGTTCAAGAATCAACCAATTTGGATAAACCTACAGTGAGATATGATTTTTCTTCTATAAACACTCATTTTCGTCACAGCATCCTACCTTACAAAAATTAATTTATTTGACCTACTTAACCTCCGAATCTTAAAATATGGTCTTCATAAAAGTTGTAGGTAATGATCTTGTGGTTACTCATAAATTTGAATCACTCAATTTGGATATTCGTATGAAAAGTTATGACCAAAATACAGAGGCTATATCATGTTTAGGCAAAAATTGAAACATCGTATACAACGTTTTTAGAGGATGTTACATTATCTCCCCCTTGGGAACATTCTTCCTCGAATGAGAAAAGACTTAGTTTGAGTAGAGTAGAGTGTTAACAAACAACCTATAATTAATGCAACAGTGTAATTTAAAATATCATTTAAAATATATTTCATAATTTTGCAAGCATATGACAAGAAAAGTTGAAATGTAAGGATTTCAAGTAATTGAGCAAGGACAACTTAATACCTTAGGTTTGGGTAGAGGGGAAAAGATGAGGGTATCTCTTAATCATATCCGCTTCTGCTTCCCATGTTGCACTTTCTATTTGTTGATTCCTCCAAAGGACTTTAACAGATGCAATTTCTTTGTTCCTCAATCTCTTAACTTGCCGGTCCAAAATTTCCACAGGAACTTCTTCATAGGTCAAGTTTTCTTCAATATTCACTACTCCCATAGGTATAATGGAACTAGGATCACCCACATGTTTTTTCAACGTAGACACGTGAAACACCGGATGAACCATGGCCATTTCCAATGGTAATTCCAACTCATATGCAACCTTACTAACACGTCTCACGATTCTATAAGGCCCTACATATCTAGGGCTCAATTTCCCTTTCTTACCAAATCGAACCACACCTTTCATGGGTGAAACCTTCAGATACACCCAATCATCCACATTAAACTCAAGATCCCTTCTCCTAGTGTCAGAATAGGACTTTTGACGACTTTGAGTCATCTTCAACCTTTCTCTAATGATCTTCACCTTCTCTAAAGCATCAAGTACCAAATCGGGGCCCAACAAGGTCATCTTACCTACTTCGAACCAACCAACCGGTGATCTACATCGTCTCCCATACAAAGCCTCAAACGGTGCCATCTCAATACTTGAGTGGTAACTATTATTATAGGCAAACTCGATGAGAGGTAGATGATCATACCAATTCCCTTTAAACTCCAACACACAAGCCCTTAACATATCCTCTAGTGTTTGAATCGTCCTTTCGGCTTGCCCATCCGTTTGAGGATGGAATGCTGTGCTCAACTTTACCTTAGTACCGAGGCCTTTTTGAAATGATCTCCAAAAGTGAGAAGTGAATTGGGTACCACGATTCGAAATAATGGATAATGGCACACCATGCAACCTCACCAACTCCCGAATATACAACTTGGCATAGTCTTCGGCACTATAGGAAATTTTAACTGGTAGGAAGTGAGCTGACTTAGTCATTCTATCAACAATTACCCAAATTGAGTCATGACGCTTCCGGGTATGAGGCAGACCCACTACAAAATCCATATTCACATCTTCCCACTTCCAAGTTGGGATTTCAATGTCTTGGGCTAGGCCACCCGGACTTTGATGTTCGGCCTTCACTTGTTGGCAATTCGTACATTCGGACACAAACCTTGCTATGTCCTTCTTCATGCCACCCCACCAATACAACTCCTTTTAAGTCTCGGTACATTTTCATTGAACCGGGATGAATGGAGTATGTAGAATTATGAGCCTCCATCATGATCAAACTCCTTAAGCCATCAACATTTGGAACACATATCCGACCTTGATAGTACAGTACCCCATCTCCCCCTTGGGAAAAGACCTCTATCTTCTTTTCCTTTACCAACTTCTTTAACTCGATAAACTTTGGGTCAAGATCTTGCTTGGATTTAACATCCACCACCAAAGAGGATGCAGACCTATTTTGAACAACCATACCCCCATCATTAGTACCACACAGCTTCACCCCTAATCTATCCAATCGGTGAACATCTTTCACCAACTCCCTCTTACTTTCATCCACATGGGCCATACTCCCCATAGACACTCTACTAAGTGCATCAGCAACCACATTAGCTTTACCCAGATGATAGTGCACACTCATATCATAGTCCTTAAGGAGTTCTAGCCACCTTCTTTGCCTTAGGTTAAGGTCCTTTTGGGTGAACACATACTGAAGACTCATATGATCAGTATACACATCCACATGCACCCCATAGAGGTAATGCCTCCAAATCTTCAGAGCAAAAACAACGGCCGCCAATTCAAGGTCATGGGTAGGGTAGTTACGCTCATGCACCTTTAATTGCCTAGAAGCATAGGCTATGACCTTGCCGTTTTGTATTAAGACACAACCTAAACCAATCTTTGAAGCATCACAATAAACTACAAACCCCTCTAATCCTTCTGGGAGAGTTAAAATAGGAGCAGAGGTAAGTCGATCTTTTAAGGTCTGGAAACTCTTCTCACACTCATCTGTCCATATGAATTTGGATTTCTTTTGGGTCAATTTTGTCATAGGAGATGAGATGGAAGAAAAGCCTTTGACGAACCTTCTATAGTACCCGGCTAGACCTAAGAAGCTTCTAATGTCTGAAGGAGATAATGGTCTAGGCCAATTTTTGACTGCCTCTATTTTCTTAGGATCAACCTTGATTCCATCACCGGACACTACGTGACTAAGAAATGCTACCTCCTTTAACCAAAATTCACACTTACTAAATTTTGCAAACAATTGTCTATCCCTCAATGCTTGAAGCACAACTCTCAAGTGATTTTTATGTTCTTCCTCACCCCGAGAGTAAATTAAAATATCATCAATGAAGACTACTACAAAGGTATCAAGGTAAGGTTTGAACACCCTATTCATCAAGTCCATAAACACCGCCGGTGCATTCGTCAACCCAAAACTCATCACCACAAACTCATAGTGACCATACCTTGTTCGGAAGGCTGTTTTGGGAATGTCACACTCCCTTACCCGTAGTTGGTGATAGCCGGACCGAAGGTCGATCTTGGAGAAGTGACTTGCCCCTTGCAATTGATCAAACAAGTCATCTATTCTAGGGAGTGGGTACTTGTTCTTAATTGTCATCTTATTTAATTGCCGGTAGTCTATGCACATTCGAAGTGACCCATCCTTCTTTCTTACAAATAGAACGGGAGCACCCCATGGAGAAATACTTGGTCTTATGAACCCCTTCTCTAACAAGTCCTTTAACTGTTCCTTCAACTCTTTTAATTCTGCCGGGGCCATACGGTAAGGAGGAATAGAGATAAGTTGGGTATCAGGGAGGAGATCGATACCAAAATCAACTTCCCTTTCGGGAGGGACACCAGGAAGGTCATCGGGAAATACATCGGGGAATTCATTGACTATAGGAACTGACTCAAGAGAAGGACTTTTGGAGTTGACATCCCTAACCCTCACAATATGGTAAATACATCCCTTAGAAATCATTTTGCGGGCCTTAAGATAAGAAATAAACTGACCCTTCACCACCGAATCATGACCCTGCCATTCAATAACAGGCTCATTTGGAAATTGGAATTTGACTCGACGATTCCTACAATCTATGGAAGCATAAGATGCATGTAACCAATCCATCCCAAGAATGACATCGAAATCTATCATGTCAAGCTCAATGAGATCACAAGGAATAACTTTATGCAAGACAGACACAAGGCAACCCCTATAGACCTTTCTAGCAATAACTGACTCACCAACGGGGGTAGACACCAAATAGGGCTCTAATAACATTTTAGGTAAAACATCAAATCTATTAGCAAGGAATGGAGTAACAAAAGATAAATTTGCACCCGGATCTAATAGTGCATACACATCAAAAGAAAAGACCTTTAATATACCGGTAATGACATTAGGTGCATCCTCAACCTCTTGTCTCCCATGCAAGGCGTAAAAGCGGTTGGTGCGTTGGACACCTCCTTGGACTTGTTGACCATGAGCAATTTGTCCTTGAGTCCTACCACCACCATCTCTATAATCCTTAGCATGGTGGCCCAGCTTGCCACACTTAAAGCATGCAATGGAGCCGGCTAAGCATTCCCCTTTGTGAGTCCTTCCACACTTCTTGCAAGTGGGGAAAGTTTGAGTAGCAACATTCTCTCTTGGAATCTTTGGTTTACCACTCTTGTCCTTGTTGAACTTTGGAGGAGGAGTATTGGTGGAACCTTGTCCCACAAATCGTTGCCCACCTTGGCCTTTGCCATTGTTTCCATGATCAGACCTTTGAGGGTTAAACCCTCCACCATCCACTCTAGCCTTTTTGAACCCCCTTGATCTCTCTCTAAGCTTCTCTTCTTCAATTTGTTCTGCGTAAGTCATTAACCGAGAGATGTCCATCTCCTTGATCAACATGGCCGTTTTGCACTCCTTGGACACCAAGCTTGAGACACCGGAAATAAACTTGCTCATTCTAGCTCTTGGCTCGGAGACCATGAAGGGAGCATACTTTAACAACTTAGTGAATTTGAGAGCATACTCCCTCACGCTCATACTTCCTTGACGAAGGTTGATAAACTCTTGGATTTTGGCCTCCCTTAGCTCCAATGGTAAGAAGCGGTCTAGGAAGGCACCTTTGAACTCTTCCCATCCTATCGACCCTATTTCTTCATCCCTTTCAACAATCCATTGTTCATACCACACTCGAGCCACACCTTTGAGTTGATAGGCCACTAGCTCGGCCTTCTCATTTGGTGGCACACCCATGATAGCCACAATCCGGTACACCTCATTAATGAACTCCATAGGGTCCTCATCTAGTTTAGAACCATCGAACTCGGATGGATTCATCCTTTGGAAATCCCAAATCCTAGAGGCTACATTTTGCATTTGGGGAGGAGAAACACCTAGATTCTCTTGGTTAGCTACGACTTGGGCTAACAAAGTAATAACACTGCGAAACTCGGCATGGGTTACCCCGTCCTCATGATGTTGGGCATTAGGAATCGGAGGAGTTTGGTCCTCATCGTTAACCCTTGCTCTTCGAGGTGGTCTTCCACGAGTCATTATTTAGAGAACACAAAATGGGTCGTTAGTTAAAGGAAAGCTTAGGACACTCTAAGGCATGACATGAATTTGAAAGAAGTGAAAATTTTCCTAAACGTCTCATAGTCTCTTATTCATAATTGTGGCGCTCTTCACAACCATGAACAAGAACCTATTCGACGCGGTATGTTGGACTTCCAAGGATCATTCAAAACCTCGGGCTCTGATACCAAGTTTGTCACGACCCAAGCCTAGGGCCTAGACGTGACATGGCGAATGAGGAACCCGAAAGTACCTCAAACAAGCCTCTTAGCATTCTTTTAGCCTTTCATAGGTAATGATGATAAATAAACAAGCGGAAATCATAATAAATCTTCAACTTACATATGTCCAACAATACCTCTAACTATTAGATTTAACGGGGCTAAGACAAGTCTCTAGCTCACCCTCAATCATAATAGAAGAAATTCCATAGTAAAATATCTTAACATATCATAAACTAGAATGATAAAGGAGTATTGTTCCCGGAACATGGGAACTCACCAAAAGTAGTCTTCAATAGAATATCAACTAGCCACGTGGAGGAGAATGAGGAGGAGCACTGATACCTACATGGTGATATCATGTAGGCAAAAGAGTATGCATTAGTACTTTGAATGTACTAAGTATGTAAGGATGCATGAACATTGAGGAAACATTAAAACATTTATGTAATATGGAACTTAATTTAATGTATGCATAATAAATCATATATATATCCTTTAAAACATTCATTTTGTGGGAAATTAACCATAACCGACATTTAAGACCATGCGAGCTATTACATGGAATCCAACATAACCCCATACGTTGGCCGGGGAGACTACTTGCCGGGTAGAACTCCGTCAACTTCATTCGTTTCTTTAACTTTAACTTTAAGGGCTATTTATGGATCCATTAGCCTAAGCCTACAAGGGCTCCTATGTTGGCACATAGTTAATGAGACAAGGGGTTGCTACTAGGATTCCCTTACCGAATCCCACCTCAATGCCTCATTCGGTGCTAAGTCAATCCCACGGAATAGTTTAATACTTCAAAATATTCATAGCATATAACTTGATAATTCAAACATCATATTCGGTAGAATAGCTCATTAAAATATTTGATAATTCAAATATGCAAGAATTGTCCTTATTGCATAAAGAATCCATGATTCATATCATTTCATAATTCTTTCATTTCATAAGACTCCCTTTTTTATCATAGATATTACTTTCATAAATATTTATTTGGAGTCAAAGCTTTCAAGTCAAACTTTATTAAAAACATAGTAAAACTAGGTGGGTTCAAATCACTTCAACTTGCAAATATGTATGTAAATAAATATACATAAATACTTTGAAATCCATTAATTAAAAATCATGCTTTAAACAACCCACCATGAATTTCAAGAACCTTTAAATAGATAAATAAAAGAATTACTTGTAAACCATCAATTCATACATATGAAATTATGTTGCATCAAAATAGAGCAATAATCATTAGTTTAACCATGATTCATATTATTAAGTAAAATTAAGAATTACCATAAGAAAATATTACTTGAAATCAAGAGACTTAATTGAAAGAGTTTTTGGACTACATGGGTGGAAGAACCCATGGATAAATACCCACATAACTTAGAGTAGAGCTTAGAGAAAATAAATATAATTTATCATATAATCAAAATAATTTAGACATGAGAGTGGAAGGAATACTCTCATTGAAGCCTTACATACCTGGAAACCGAAGCTTTAGTTGATACCGGAAGACTTAATGACCACTCTTGAGTCCTAGCTTTTCTCCTTGCCGGAACGTTTTGTGTACTACCCGGAATATATGAATTACCGGAATAGTATTTCTTCACTACTAAAAACTAAAACTATATTTGAGAATGTGTAAAGAAGTGTATAGAGAGAAGATTTGCTTGAGAAAGATTGATGAATAAAATGAGGAAATAAGGTGGGTATTTATAGGTGGGAAAGAGGACCTAACAATAAATAAAATAATTATAAATAAAAATCTAAAAATTTAGTGGAATATATTGATGTCATGGATGATGTTAAATGGAGGACAATTTATGTCATGAGTGATGTCAAATGTATCTAGATCTTTCTATGGTAGGTGAAATGAGTTATCTTCGACAGAATACTCGTTTTGGGAGCTACGTTTGAATAAGATAAATTCCTTATTAGGATTTGGTGTCTTCATAAGAATTGTAGATATGGAAGTCTAGTTTCATATCGTTCAAGAATCAACCAATTTGGATAAACCTACAGTGAGATATGATTTTTCTTCTATAAACACTCATTTTCGTCACAGCATCCTACCTTACAAAAATTAATTTATTTGACCTACGTAACCTCCAAATCTTAAAATACGGTCTTCATAAAAGTTGTAGGTAATGATCTTGTGGTTACTCAGAAATTTGAATCACTCAATTTGGATATTCCTATGAAATGTTATGACGAAAATACAGAGGTTGTATCATGTTTAGGCAAAAATTGAAACATCGTATACAACGTTTTTAGGAGATGTTCCAGCTATTTTACATACCATGCATTCCATGTAATGACATTATTCAGCATTGTATCATTTCATAATGCAGATTTATGTACTCAGGATTGATAGCAGCCACATCATTATGATGCCACTTTCATCCAACTTATGGTAAGACCTTCTTTCTTTCGGGAGGCTCAAGTTTATCTAAAGTATAAATAGTTATTAGATGTTATTAGTAGAGTATCTAGGTAGCTTAGGGTCTTGTCCCTATAACCTATTTTTAGTATGTTAGAAGCTTTATTAACGAGTCGTTGAGTCTTATTAGCAGCTATTTTATTAATATCTCTTATTTAACATTTATTACTTATAAATGATTGAAGTAATTTTCTACAGCAATTGCGTGTCCACTTTTAAACAGCTTCCACTTATTTGTTTAGTCTTCAGCTTAATAGTAAGTCAGACTAAGGATTCACTTGGGACTAAAAATGGTTTTGAGTGCCGACCACGCTCTGAACGTATGTCACACTCTGAGTCTACACTGTAAGCGTGGTCGACACTAAAAAACCAATGTTGGTTCCCAAGCGATCCCTTAGCCTAACAAAAAACTCAATAGGGTTCATGTGAAAGCCAACATTAACACATATATCAAAAACTCAACTCATAAAAATCATCAAAGTATATTTAAATATATATATAAGAATCCAATAGAATTTATATTAATAACTTAATAATTCAATTTATCAAAATCAAAACTCAATCACAAAACTCAACTTGACTAAATGAAGATGTAGGGCATGTAGATGACCTTAGTCCAACATTGTGATTATCCTTACCTCGGAAGACCAATGATCTAGACGAAACTTGAACAAATTGTTTGGAACACTTGAACCCTAGCGTCTCCTCTTCTCCCCAACCCTTGCTCTCAAAATATTATAAGTAATAATGAGATAAAAAGGAATGTTGGATACTAATAAGGAACTAATTTTAGTCCCAAAATATTTTAAATTTTATTTGAGAAAAGTGGGAAAAGACTAAAATACCCTTTATTAAAATTGCATCTAGGCCGTCTACGGGCACTTCTACAGACCGTAGAGTCTTCTATGGGCCATAGAAGACCGATCGTAGAACCTATGATCCAAAATTGGACTCCACTATTTTGGGTAAGGTTGGGTCTATGGGCACCCTTGACGGGTCGTAGACCCATTTATGGATCGTGAAATCCAATCATAAAAATATTAGGGATTCTCAAAAGGGTCAGGGTTTATGGATCCTCATACGGGTTGTAGATTATTATGGATCGTAGACCTTGACTCATGGAACTTAGTGAAAATTCCAATAGCTACTGGAATTGTATCATTAGGTATATGAGTCCTTTTTATGGGTTGTAGACCCTTTGACAGGTTGTACTAAGACTCATGGTAAAGGACTTAGAGTTGGGCCTTGGGGACCCTTATACGATCAATCCCTACTAGTCGTACAACACATTACGAACTGTAAAGATGGATCGTGGAGATGAGTCTCAATAACTCAAATTTGGCTAAGTGGTGGGAGTTCTATGAGCCCTCCTACGATTCATAGAACACTTTATAGGTCATGGAGTGTGGTCGTAAACCTCTAAAAGTTTACTTTCTCAAGTTCTCTTGTGGTTCCTCTTGATCAATCTAAGTTAAAATAATATGAAGTGTTACAACATAGGCTTGTGGTGTGACAAACTTGGTATCAGAGTATAAAGTTTAAGTGTCCAAAAGTGTCTATGAAGCCGTATCTAGTAAAGTCTTGCTTATAGGTGTGTTTTACATTGTGTTGTGCACCACACTCATAATCAAGAGGCTATAGGGCATTTAAGAGATGTTTCCAATTCATTCATACTTTAGCTCATGCAATAGATTGTGCCATAAGAAACTCATTTAGATTCGTGTGTTGCTTAAATTTGTTAGGCTACCCTACATGCTCAAGGTGGTAGAAATAATAATGCTCAGATCCTTATCGATAAGACACTCTCAAATAAAGCCATCAAAAAGTAAAGAGGGTGCACAATGGCTTGAGAGGAGACCAATAATGTCTTTAAGTTTATTGATTCAAGATAATGTACCTTTATTCATATGAATCGTGCATTTGAACCAAAGCAAGATGTATGTGCTCTCAGACTATCTTCTATTTCAGATGATATCCTTAAGGGAGAAATTATGTCTCTAAATCCTTTGGTAGTGTTGTCACTATTTGTGGAGCCAGAAATTTTATTGAGGGGTTAAAAAATGAATCAGGTCAAATATGAATGGGTCGGGTAAAATATAAGTGGGCTAGATGAAGTTCAACTTTACCTCAGAGAACAAAATTATTTTATTTTTTCAATAGTATTTAGACAAGAAATTGGTTATTAAAATTATTTTATTATTTTACCTTAGAGAGGATGAAAATTAGTTAGGTTTGAGCCAAAAGATTTTCGAAAAAAATTATTCCATATAACAAAGAAGAAGAGGAAAATGTGGAGTGATGAGCTTTTAATAGAGAAAGAAGTCGTTCCAATTGTTTAGAAGAAAAATCCAAACGCCTGCAGCTAAAATGCTGAAAAGGCATCACAAGAAGGACTTGAACCTGCGTGACATTGCGTTAATCTAAACCTCTTTGCCACTGAACCAAGCCTTGAACTTGTGTTTGAGGGAGTTCAATATTTAATATATCCACATAAAATAAAATTTTGATTCTATATATACAGTGTATTTTTTTTGTCGAGGGGGTTCGGATGAACCCCTGAGCTTGATGTAGCTCCACCTCTAGTTTTCACTCAAGAGATAGTGTGAATTGGTGCATTGTAATCCATAAGTATATAGTGAAATGGTGCATTGTAATCCATAAGTATATAGTGAAATGGTGCATTGTAAGTATGGCTGTTCACAGTTTTGGTTAAAACCAAAACCAAACCGAATAAAAAAATCAACATTTGTTTTGATTTAGTTTTAAATTTGAAAAACTGATAATATTTAGTTTGGTTATGGTTATAGTAAAAAATAACAGAATAAATAACCGAACCAAACCGATAATTATATACATAAAATTTATAATTATTTATATGTATAATATTAGCTTTTCATAAATAATTAAAGATATTTTATACCTTTTAATTAATAATTTAATTTTGATCTACTTATTTTCAAGGCTCATGTCTTAAAAGAATATGTTCAAGTCCAACAATCCAAGCCCAACTCTAAATTCTAAGCCCTAGTAAGCACTAAGCAGTAAGGAACATAAGGGATTAAGGGTAAACTGTAAAAACCCTACTATCTTTTTTCCTTTTACAATTTTGATTTTTGTTCACTTCCAGCCTAAGAACAAGAGAAGCAGAAGCTCACGTTTCTCACAAAGTCATAGTCATAGACTCATAGTGAAGGCTCAAGAGCAACCTCAACTCCTCAAGTACAAGACTGTCAAATTTTGAGAATGTTTGTTAGAATTTTTTTGAATTTTAAGTTGATTTTAAGTTGTTTCCTTTTTTGTTTCGAATGTTTAAGTTGTTTCTGTCACGACCCAAGCCTAGGGCCTAGACGTGACATGGCGAATGAGGAACCCGAAAGTACCTCAAACAAGCTTCTTAGCATTCTTTTAGCCTTTCATAGGTAATGATGATAAATAAACAAGCGGAAATCATAATAAATCTTCAACTTACATATGTCCAACAATACCTCTAACTATTAGATTTAACGGGGCTAAGACAAGTCCCTAGCTCACCCTCAATCATAATATAAGAAATTCCATAGTAAAATATCTTAACATATCATAAACTAGAAAGATAAAGGAGTATTGTTCCCGGAACATGGGAACTCACCAAAAGTAGTCTTCAATAGAATATCAACTAGCCACGTGGAGGAGAATGAGAAGGAGCACTGATCCCTACATGGTGATATCATGTAGGCAAAAGAGTATGCATTAGTACTTTGAATGTACTAAGTATGTAAGGATGCATGAACATTGAGGAAACATTAAAACATTTATTTAATATGGAACTTAATTTAATGTATGCATAATAAATCATATATATATCCTTTAAAACATTCATTTTGTGGGAAATTAACCATAACCGACATTTAAGACCATGCGAGCTATTACATGGAATCCAACATAACCCCCTATGTTGGCCGGGGAGACTACTTGCCGGGTAGAACTCCGTCAACTTCATTCGTTTCTTTAACTTTAACTTTAAGGGCTATTTATGGATCCATTAGCCTAAGCCTACAAGGGCTCCTATGTTGGCACATAGTTAATGAGACAAGGGGTTGCTACTAGGATTCCCTTACCGAATCCCACCTCAATGCCTCATTCGGTGCTAAGTCAATCCCACGGAATAGTTTAATACTTCAAAATATTCATAGCATATAACTTGAGAATTCAAACATCATATTCGGTAGAATAGCTCATTAAAATATTTGATAATTCAAATATGCAAGAATTGTCCTTATTGCATAAAGAATCCATGATTCATATCATTTCATAATTCTTTCATTTCATAAGACTCCCTTTTTTATCATAGATATTACTTTCATAAATATTTATTTGGAGTCAAAGCTTTCAAGTCAAACTTTATTAAAAACATAGTAAAACTAGGTGGGTTCAAATCACTTCAACTTGCAAATATGTATGTAAATAAATATACATAAATACTTTGAAATCCATTAATTAAAAATCATGCTTTAAACAACCCACCATGAATTTCAAGAACCTTTAAATAGATAAATAAAAGAATTACTTGTAAACCATCAATTCATACATATGAAATTATGTTGCATCAAAATAGAGCAATAATCATTAGTTTAACCATGATTCATATTATTAAGTAAAATTAAGAATTACCATAAGAAAATATTACTTGAAATCAAGAGACTTAATTGAAAGAGTTTTTGGACTACATGGGTGGAAGAACCCATGGATAAATACCCACATAACTTAGAGTAGAGCTTAGAGAAAATAAATATAATTTATCATATAATCAAAATAATTTAGACATGAGAGTGGAAGGAATACTCTCATTGAAGCCTTACATACCTGGAAACCGAAGCTTTAGTTGATACCGGAAGACTTAATGACCACTCTTGAGTCCTACCTTTTCTCCTTGCCGGAACGTTTTGTGTACTACCCGGAATATATGAATTACCGGAATAGTATTTCTTCACTACTAAAAACTAAAACTATATTTGAGAATGTGTAAAGAAGTGTATAGAGAGAAGATTTGCTTGAGAAAGATTGATGAATAAAATGAGGAAATAAGGTGGGTATTTATAGGTGGGAAAGAGGACCTAACAATAAATAAAATAATTATAAATAAAAATCTAAAAATTTAGTGGAATATATTGATGTCATGGATGATGTTAAATGGAGGACAATTTATGTCATGAGTGATGTCAAATGTATCTAGATCTTTCTATGGTAGGTGAAATGAGTTATCTTCGACAGAATACTCGTTTTGGGAGCTACGTTTGAATAAGATAAATTCCTTATTAGGATTTGGTGTCTTCATAAGAATTGTAGATATGGAAGTCTAGTTTCATATCGTTCAAGAATCAACCAATTTGGATAAACCTACAGTGAGATATGATTTTTCTTCTATAAACACTCATTTTCGTCACAGCATCCTACCTTACAAAAATTAATTTATTTGACCTACGTAACCTCCAAATCTTAAAATACGGTCTTCATAAAAGTTGTAGGTAATGATATTGTGGTTACTCAGAAATTTGAATCACTCAATTTGGATATTCCTATGAAATGTTATGATGAAAATACAGAGGTTGTATCATGTTTAGGCAAAAATTGAAACATCGTATACAACGTTTTTAGGGGATGTTCCAGCTATTTTACATACCATGCATTCCATGTAATGACATTATTCAGCATTGTATCATTTCATAATGCAGATTTATGTACTCAGGATTGATAGCAGCCACATCATTATGATGCCACTTTCATCCAACTTATGGTAAGACCTTCAATCCCACGGAATAGTTTAATACTTCAAAATATTCATAACATATAACTTGAGAATTCAAACATCATATTCGGTAGAATAGCTCATTAAAACATTTGATAATTCAAATATACAAGAATTGTCCTTATTGCATAAAGAATCCATCATTCATATCATTTCATAATTCTTTCATTTCATAAGACTCCCTTTTTTATCATAGATATTGCTTTCATAAACATTTATTTGGAGTCAAAGCTTTCAAGTCAAACTTTATTAAAAACATAGTAAAACTAGGTGGGTTTAAATCATTACAACTTGCAAATATGTATGTAAACAAATATTTATAAATACTTTAAAATCCATTAATTAGAAATCATGCTTTAAACAACCCACCATGAATTCAAGAGTCTTTAAATAGATAAATAGAGGAATTACTTGTAAACCATCAATTTATATATATGAAATTATGTTGCATCAAAATAGAGAAATAATCATTAGTTTAACCATGATTCATACTATTAAGTAAAAATAAGAATTTACCATAAGAAAATATTACTTGAAATCAAGAGACTTAATTGAAAGAGTTTTTGGACTATATGGATGAAAGAACTCATGGATAAACACCCACATAACTTAGAGTAGAGCTTAAAAAAAATAAATATAATTTATCATATAATCAAAATAATTTAGACATGAGAGTGGAAGGAATACTCTCATTGAAGCCTTACATACCTGGAAACCGAAGCTTTAGTTGGTACCGGAAGACTTAATGAACACTCTTGAGTCTTAGCTTCTCTCCTTCCCGGAATGTTTTGTGTACTACCCGGAATAAATGAATTAACGGAATAGTATTTCTTCACTACTAAAAACTAAAACTATATTTGATAATGTGTAAAGAAGTGTATAGAGAGAAGATTTGCTTGAGAAAGCTTGATGAATAAAATGAGGAAATAAGGTGGGTATTTATAGATGGAAAGAGTGACCTAACAATAAATAAAGTAATTATAAAAAAAATCTGAAAATTTAGTGGAATATATTGATGTCATGGATGATGTTAAATGGAGGACAATTTATGTCATGAGTGATGTCAAATGTATCTAGATCTTTCTATGGTAGGTGAAATGAGTTATTTTTGACAGAATACTCTTTTTGGGAGTTGCGTTTGAATAAGATAAATTCCTTATTAGGATTTGGTGTCTTCATAAGAATTGTAGATATGGAAGTCTAGTTTCATATCGTTCAAGAATCAACCAATTTGGATAAACCTACAGTGAGATATGATATTTCTTCTATAAACACTCATTTCCGTCACAGCATCCTACCTTACAAAAATTAATTTATTTGACCTACTTAACCTCCGAATCTTAAAATATGGTCTTCATAAAAGTTGTAGGTAATGATCGTGTGGTTACTCAAAAATTTGAATCACTTAATTTGGATATTTCTATGAAAAGGTATGCCCAAAATACAGAGGTTGTATCATGTTTAGGCGAAAATTGAATCATCATATACAACGTTTTTAGAGGATGTTACAGTTTCCTTTTCTGTTTTGAATGTTTAAGTTGATTTTAAGTTGTTTCCTTTGCTTGCTACTTGATTTTAACTTAAGTTGTTTCCTTTTCTGTTTCGAATTTTTACCTTTATTTTTTCTTATTTGAATGAGTCCTAAACTTCTAATATTTTTCAGATGAAAAGGACAGCTACAGAGGTTGAAGATTTGGAGGTTGAACATTTGGAGCTTCCTAAATATAGTTCAGTAACACCAACATCTATTGTAACACAAGCACATGGCAATGCTCCTAATACTTCTTTAGTGCGTAAACCTCCTAAAAAGCAGAAAAGAACTACTCCTTATAGTCGAGACCCTAGCCCTGGGATAATGGTAGAAGAACATCTGAAATTTGGGATCACTACATACAGTTTACTAATAAAATAAGGGAATTCCGGGCAAAATGCAAGTACTGCCCCAAAGACTTTGCTTGCCCTTCTAATTATGGAACTTCTAATCTTTGGGGACATTTGCTTAACAAGTGTGAGAAATACCCTTTTAAGATCACTGATAAGAAACAGACAACACTCAATATTAAACCTATTAAAGGAGGAAGACAAAAAGGGTTGGAAAAGGTTGTTTATAATGTTGTCGAAGTTAGAAGGGTCGTTACCGAGTTTGTTATAATAGATGAACAACCATTTAGAGTCGTTGAGGGGGAAGGCTTTAAGAGGCTAGTGGCGGTTGTTTTGCCTAATTTTGTGTTACCTTCTCGCATTACTATTGCTACACAATGTTTAAAAATTTATGAAGAAGAGAAATAATTTACACGTTCAGTGTAATGCTCATATCTTGAATTTAATTGTAAAAGAAGGATTGAGTGAACAAAATGAGTCCATTTCTCAGGTAAGGAGTGCTATGAAATATGTTAAGTCTTCTCCTACAAGATCTGCTTCCTTTAAGTCATATGTTGAGAAGGTAAAACTAGACACCCATGGCCTTTTGAGTTTGGATGTTGAGACGAGGTGAAACTCTACATACTTGATGTTAAATACAGTTGTACAATTTGAAAAAGCCTTTTCAAGAATGTATATTATTGATCATAAGTACTTTAACTAATGTCTTGAATTGAGTGAAACAACAGTGCATTCATCTTCGGAAGATTGGAAGAATGTGAAAGTCTTTCTCAAGTTTCTTGAGATTTTCTATAAAAACAACTTTGAAGTTTTCGAGTACTTTGCATGTTACTTCAAATTATTTCTTCCATGAGCTTTTTAATCTTCAAAGCATAATTGTTCAGTCTTCGAATTACAGTAATTTAATTTTGACCGATATGGCTAAGAAGATGAAAGTTAAGTTTGATAAATATTGGGGTGATTTTGAGGATATGATCATGTTATTATTTGTTGCCGTTGTGTTGGATCCTCGCTACAAAATGAAGTATGTGAAGATCCTTTTTAACAATTTTTATGATCCTGTGAAGGGAAATGGAAAGTCTACTAAAGTGGTGAACACTTTAACTCGCTTGTATAATCATTATAAGAATTCTATTTTTGGGCCTTCTAATAAAAATATTGGAGATCAAACTTGTGTGATGAGTCAAATTGGTGCAATCAATAGTTCTGATGTGTGGCAATCGCAATGGGAGAAATTTTTTGAAGATGAGAATGATGTTGATAATAAGTCTGATCTTGAACAGTATTTGATGGATGATCTGGAGAAGATTAAGGATTTCAATATCTTGACTTGGTGGAAATATTCATCTGAAAGATATCATATTGTCTCTAGGATTGCAAGAGATGTGCTTGTCATTCCTACATCTACTGTTGCCTCGAAATAAGCTTTTAGCACCAGTGGTCGGATACTTGATTGTTATCGAAGTTCTCTATCGACAAAGATGGTTGAATCTCTTGTGTGTTGTCAACAATGGTTGCGGTCAATATCTAAAGAATGCAATCTTGAAGACCTTTTAGAAGAAATTCAAAAATTTGAGATTGCTGAAAAGGGTAATTTTACATAATTAACTATATGAATATTTGTTTCACTTGCTGCAAATTACTATCTTAGAAAGATAGTTGTCGAAACTTTGAGCTTTTTATGGTATTTTAGCTAATTGTTGCTACTTTAATATGTGTTACTACACTTTAATATTGAGAGCTCGAAACTGAGCTGCTGCTGCTAGGGCTATTCAAAATCGACAGCTATCGATAACCCATCCGCAAAATTGACTTATTAGCTTATTGGTATTGGATTATCAAATTAGCGGGTGGGGAATGAATTTAAATTTTATAATTAATGGCTTATCGGTGTGGGGGACGGATTACTCAATTTTGTTATTGGGTAAATCGTTAACCCATTAAGAATTTATTATATTTTTATCCCTAAACATATAAAATATGTATGGTAATTATAATTTGTAAACTTAAAGATAAGTCTCAATAGGCCTAGCCCATTTCGTTAAACAGGCCAAGCCCATTTAGAGTATAAGACATTACTCATTAGACAACAACTACTATATTACTAATTTACGATACTCTAATTTTACTTAAACCTAAATAAGACATAAGAGTATAAGACCCTTCACCCTTGCCAGTTGCCGCCTCTGTCTCATCTCTATTCTCTCATTCTCTCTCAGTCTCTTATGAGGCCAAGAAGTGGCGTCGGCGCCGCCCTGTCTTCTCTTCTACCAAACCTCCTCTCCTTTCTCTTAGGTCGCCGAACCTCTAAACTCGTTGCCTCCCTCTTCTCTTTCCTCCCCTCTGCCTCTATCCTCTCGCTCTCATCTACTATCTCCGACAAAATTTCGCCCTCATCTACTATCTCCGGTGAAAGATCCATCTAGGTTTGTTTTCTCATTTTTTAATTTCTCATTTCTGTCTATTAATTTTCCAATATATTCTTTTGATGCATGTTTACTCTTGTTGTGAATTTTGGCTAAAGCATGAATTTCTTTGAGGTTTCAGATCTTTGATTCACTGATTCTTTATGTTAATGTGCTAAATCCTCACTTTATGTCTAAATCGGCTTCGAATCTACTTTGATTATTTTTGTTAATTTTGGTATGTGCTTCACTAATTTTGGCGTTATTAAACTATTGGTATAAAATTGATTATCCATATTGTAGCTTATTTTTGGGTTGTTGATTGAAATACAGGGACTCAAAGTCTTAAACTTTTAGCATAGATGAACAAAGTGATAAGGTGATAGGTTAAAGTGAGGCTTCAAATGCTCCAAGTCATACTGAGATAACTCTGTCAGCTAGTGCTAAGAAGGAGAAAAAGGCTTGTTGCTTGGGGATCATTTTACAGAAGTTGAAACTTACGAAGGTACGAAAGCAAAATATAGTCATTGCTATAAGTTGTACTATTTTAAGTCAAGAGATGGAACGTCGACTCTTCTTGGTCATTTGTTGACATGTCCTAAACTTCATACTCCTCTTGTTGATAAAAAACAATCAACCATAGGCTTTAAATCTATTCTGGGGGGTAATCAAGGTGATGTAGCTGTTGTCTCTTGGAAATTTGACCAAGAAGAGTGTAGGAAGGCTTTATGTCGTATGGTAATAGTTGATGAGCTTTCTTTTAGCTTTGTCAAAAAAGAAGATTTTAAAGAATTTATGAAAATGACTCGACTCATTTTTGGATCCCTTCCCGTAGTATTGTAACTAGGGACTATTTTAATCTGCTTAATGAAGAAAAACAAAAGTTGATAATGTATTTTATAGAGACAAATCAGAGAATTTGTATTACCACTGACACATAGACTTCTATACAAAGAATTAATTACATGTGTATCACTGTCCATTGGATCGATAGTGATTGGAACATGCGCAAGAAAATACTTACTTTTTGTTGTATTATTAGCCATAAAGGTGAAGATATGGCAAACGGTATTAGTAGGTGCTTATGTGAGTAGGAGATAAATAAGATATTTACTGTCACAGTTGATAATGCAAGCTCAAATGATGTGATAGTAAAAGAATTGTCTAAGCAATTAACAAAAATGGGAACTAATTTGATGAACGGTAATCACCTTCACGTGAGGTGTATGACTCATATCATGAATCTTGTTGTCCAGGATGGTTTAAAAGAATGCTCTTTGTCTATTGAACGTGTTATACATACAGTTAGATATGTTAGGCAGTCTCCTGCAAGGTTGAAAAGATTTTAAGAAAGTTGTGACGATGAACAACTCAGTTGTAAAAAATCTTTATGCTTAGATGTTCTAACTAGGTGGAATTCTACCTATTTGATGTTGAGTAGGGCTATTGAATTTGAGAATGTATTTTCAAATTATGCTTCCCGTGAAATTGGCCTGAGACATTATCTTGAAAATTCTTATGTTGAAATTGGAATCACTACCGATGAACTTTTGAGTAGTGATTGGGTCCATGTGAAAAGAATTATGAGATTTCTTGAGATATTTTATCTTCTTACTTTGAAAATATCTGGATCACGTTATGTTACGTCAAATATTCATTTTCTTAAAATTTGTGCGGTTGTTGTTTATTTGAATCAATTGATGGCAAGCGAAGACACTGGTTTAAGCGATATGGAAAAAAGATGCAAGAAAAATTTAATAAGTATTGGAGAGATCCAATAAAAATGAACAAGATAATTTTCATTTCGTGTATTTTGGATCCTCATTACAAGTTGAATCACTTAGCTATGCACTTGTAAAGATGTTTGGGGAAAAAGGGTTACTATACAAGCAGAAGTAAAGAAGTACATGACTTCATTATTTAGCAAGTATGTAAAATTCAACTCAAAAGGCGGCGTGCTTGCTCAATCTTCACCTTGCTCTTCACTGGACACTTCTACTTCCAGACTTTCTAGCAGTCAAGTAAGTACCCAAAGTACAGAACTTTTAGAATCACTCATGAAATATCTAAAGAACTATAAAACAGCAAATGGGGGTGTGGATGCTAGAATGGAGTTAAATAAATATTTTGGTGAAGAAACTGAGGATGATAGTAAAGAATTTAACATCCTAAACTGGTGAAAAATGAACTCAGCTAGATTTTCTATTCTTGCTGAGATGGCTCGTGATGCATTAGCTGTACCAGTTTCAAGTGTAGCATCTGAATCTACATTTAGTACGGGAAGACGTCTTCTTGATTCATTTAGGAGTTCATTGACTCCTAATTTAGTGCAAGCTCTAGTGTGTATTCAAGATTGGCTTCGAAGTGAAAAATTAAAATAATCTGTTAGCGTTGAGGAAGATCTTGATAATCTCAAGCAGCTTGAACAAGGTAATGATACTTTTTATTATATATTGTTGTATATTATTGTTGTAAATAGTTTATGCTTATTACATGACTCATTATGATAATTTTCTCTTCAGATTTAGCCAGTGCTGGGAAAGACTCTACGCCTACTGTAGTTGACATATAGTACAAGGTGACTTTCATAATATTCTGTTATGATCTTGATTAGAGATGGTTTGAGGATTTACTTTTGAAAAAAAGTTCTAACTTTTAGTATAAATATATATTGGTAAGAACTAATGCACTTGCTACTCCTTTGTAATAGTGAGTACTCTCTTTGTTTAACATACATTGTTGAAATTCTTCAGCATTGTGTTATCTAATTTGAAGCAGGAGTAGACATTTGAGAATTGTTTGATTTAATATGATTTGTATTCATTTGTTGAATGTAGGAGAAGAATGTGCTTTCACAAGAAAAAAAAGACGAGTAGAAAGTTGTGGATGGCTGGACGCTACATTACTCAAAGCCATCAAAGGAATTCCTGAATTGAAGGCATATTTGTCTACAAGATTTTCATTGAAGTCAGGCATGAAACCACATGAGCTTGTCTTTTAAAGGAAGAACACACCTACAATATTTCTGTTGAAATTGATTTTTTGGTAGTACTATTTTTCTGTTTTCTACGGTTTGAACTCGCGTTAAGAGGTCATATTGAGTATTTATTAAGTATAAACATCTTTAATTAGAATTTAAAATATGGAAATTTTCTTGTTTATGCAATTTGTTTTCTTTAATCTTCAAAGCTTAGTGATATGCTTTTCTGCCATGTCAAGATTTTTCTCTGTATTGAAGCTACATGTTACCAAGGTGAATGTTAAGTTATTTGTAACTATGTACTCTTCTTGACTGTCATGGTGGCTGTAGCTATATATGAATATACTGTGAAGTTTAAGTGGCGGGTTGTTGTTAATCTGTTCACATATCTGCTTACCTAACTTCTTACATTGTGCATGCCTGTTAAGAAGGGGAATTGAAGTAAATGATAGAAATTTTACATGTTACCATCGATACACCGCCCTATAATTGCTAATTCGATACCGAACCAACCGATATCTTATAAGTTAGCTAGCAGATTAGTATTTTTAAAAGCCGATAATCGTTAAGTCAAACCGTTAAGCATAATAATCCATTCGATCCGCTCGATAAGTAGCCCTAGCTGTTGCTGCTGAACTGTGCTTCTGCCACAGTTTCAGCAGTGCTGCTACCGCTGCTGAACTGTGTTGAATTTAGAACAAAAATTTCTTCTTTGTTTGATCCATTGTTGCAGGTCTACAGGTTGCTGCTAGTTGTTGGATGTTGCAGGTTCCAAGTATGGTTGTGTTGGAACTGTGTAGGTGGTTGTGTAGTTGAGGTACATATTATTGGAGGTTGTTGGGTGCTACATCTCTGCATTGTCTGAGAAGCTTCATGGAGTTGTTTTTACAAATGGAAAAACTCCAAGAGTAGCTCAACTGCTGTTAGATGCTGAAGTTGTTGTAATTGTTGGTTGTTGAAGATGTTACAATTGTTGGATGCTGAAGTTGTAGTTATGTAGTTGAAGGATTTATTGTTGGACGTTGCAGCTTGATGCAGCTCTGCAAGGTGTTGAAGGTCGTTGGGTGCTGTTGTTGTGGATGTTGCAACTCTGCAATGTATTGCAGGTTACTGAGAGCTGCTGCAAGGTGTTTGCACCATGTAGTGCTCCCTTTGGATATGGAAGAACTCCATGAATTGGATAACCTGCTGGGCACTACAAGTCTGCAGTGTCCATTGGAAATCTTGGAATTTGTTGATGGTGTTGGTCAGCTTGTTCAGCAGCTCTTGGATGAACCAAGTTGTAGTTCTTGGATTCTTCAAGTTGTTTGAAGTTTGGTGGTGATGGAGAACACCATGGGGGGGTCATATTGCAGCTTCTTGAGCTTGTAGGTACATGATGATTAGAGTACTTGAAAAAATCTTTGGATAATGTTTGTATTGGAAGCACTGCATGAATTGGATAATCTGTTGCAGGTCTGTAGTATATGCTGCATCTCTCCCTTGTTTGATCCTTCTCAGATGTTGTAGTGCTGCAAGTTGTTGCAGCTTGTTGGGTGTTGTTTAAGTCCAGCTGCTATACCTTTATGTTTTTAGACATTTAATGCCTAATATCGTGATTTCTTTTGCAGATTCTCCGAGCACTGTTTTGAGCATTGATTAGTTTGGATTTTGGAGCTTAAGCTAAGGAAGAAGGTCGAAATACTTTTGATTATATTATGAATTCTCTAGTTAGTTTAGTTTAAATATGTAATTTTTTCATTTTACTGAACAAAGTTGTTTGTATTTTGGAACCTCTATTTGACTTGTTCTTTTAAATCTAAACTGCATTGCAAGTTTGGTCCACCTGATTTGCCATTAGCATGTCTTTCCCTCAATATGCAGCAAAGTTTGCCCTTGTGGGCCGTGAGTAAAAAAGAGCTTCATAAGAAATTTGAAGAATGTAGAGAGAGAATATTTGAATTGTCTCGGCTAGTTATAAACCAAAAAATCAAACCAAACCGACAATAACCAAATCGGTGGTTATTATTTTACTTGGTTTGGTTATGATTTTAGACATTTAAAAACTGATTAAATTGGTTTAATTATGATTTTAATTAATAACCGACCCAAATCGAACCATGAACACCCCTAATTGTAAGCCATAAGTAGTTGAATGATTCTAAATCTAGAAAGATGAAGTTGAAAGTGTGAGAATCGAAAGTGAGAATGGTGGTTATTGAGGCATGTTTCTTCAATATGTTTTCCTCTTCCACCTTCGATGTGCATTTGTCAACAAACAATGGCCTCCCAATTGTACTGTCGATTCGACTCAATGAATTCTACCCCCAACACTTAATGATAAGTTGGAAAATAATCCATAAATGAATGGTGCTCAGTAATATCTCATCATTGAAGTTAAATTCTGGACACTAAGCTTTTATAATAATAGGATGAGAGTTCATCATATAAGGACCATAATACAATATCATAGCTCGATCCTTAAGCAATTCAAATCTTTTTAAGAAATAACCGTCCTTAATGAAAAAAAATTCTGATTTGATTCTTGATTACCACTTAATTGCTCTAATTGACAGGGAGTCCCCCATCATATAATATACAAATTTCCAAATATTATTTGCAAACATTTTGCAATTTCATTTATTATTTCAACTTTATTTTGCAATGGAGAACTTAAAATAAAAACTTGATTCAAAAGTATTACTATAGAGCCCGTTTGGATGAGCTTAAAAAAAGTAACTTTTAGGTATGAAGTGCTTTTAGAACTTTGAAGTGCTGAAAGTTATTTTTATAAATAAGCAGTTGAGTGTTTGGATAAAAGTGCTTATGTTGAAAATAAGTGTTTGAATTTTAGGGTTAAAAGAATAAAAAGGGTAGTTTGAGAATTTAGTTAAAATATAAAGGATATAAAAGTAATTTCCATGGTCAAACAAAATGGTTTTAAGCACTAGGGAAAAAAAGTTAGAAATCCTAACTTTTCATTTTTGACTGACTTTAAGAACTTTATGGCTTAAAGTTAGCATTAGACAAACACGTTCAAAAGCTAAAAAGGAGCTTTAAGTTGGTTTTAAGTCAATCCAAACGGGCTCATAATGTTTTATTACTCCTATTAGTTTTGCCAAAGGTGTGCTAGATTACGTGTCATGAATTGATTAGCCATATCTATGTGGCCTCCTCCACATAATAAAGTCCAAATAAAAGACGGGTCAAAAAAATTCTCATCCATTTTCCTAACAGATCGAAGAGACCATTTCCCCCTAATTCGCAGCATTCTTAGGTATTTTTCTCCTCTTCTAATTTTTTTTTTGTATGAATTTTTGTTTTTACCTGTATATGTAATTATATTTGTGAAATTTTCCGATTTTTTAGTTTTAATTGGAGAAAGTTCATCTAATTGATCGTTAAATTACCTGAGATCTGAAACCTATAGGATCTAAACATGTGATCTGATGGATTTGACATTTGATCTATCTATTGGATCGGGTAGGGTTTTGTCCAGATGACAGCACGTTATTAAAAAGTTGTGATTTTTCCGAAAACGCGATGTGAATTCATGCTGATGATCTTCGAATTGGGTAGGGCAATGAGTGCGGATTCAAAGATTAGAGTAGTCTGTTCCTTCCCTAAATTGGGTACGCGTAAGTTTAATTTATACGTGAACATTTTGTGATCTTAGATTTCAGGAATCTTGGCTTGTTAGTGTAGTTGGTGGTATAACAAGTACTTGCTTGAATAGTGACAAGTTAACTAACTTTTCTTTAGTTTTTCTCTCAACTGGTTAAGAACTTTTCTTAAAACTGGATGCCTTGTATTTGAATTGTACCAGTCTTATAAAGGTAGTTAGAAATTCTAGGCCGAGTGCAGTTTAGCAGGGGTGAGAATGATGAATAAATGGTGCACCATTTTTATTGCATACTCTGTTTGCAGTAACTTTGCGTGGATCCCAAGAAATTATAGTTCCATCGAGACAATTTTCTTCCAAGTTATTTTCCTTGTGACACCTTCACATTGGCTTTCCATGACCATACTATCTCAAGTTACCTCTCATTTTATTCTTGACCTTTAGGGAAGAAGGTTGGGGACCCCTCCTTCGAGGGAATCTAGATAATGAAAGGTATTCCTTTGCAATGCTTGAAGCTAAGCAAAGTCACAGAGTTGGCTGACTGTGCTTGAGTAGAGCTCAAACCCGAAGGTGGGTTTGAACTCGTGGAGTTCAAGAGCTAGCAAGACTATTTTGGGTTAATGCAATAAGAATGGGTTGCTCGCTACAATAGAGTGTTTTTCCTTGCTGCTATCCACTGCCCAACTTCTCATGGGATTTGTGCTTGAATGTATCGATGTGTGCTAATTGAATCTTCTCATGATTGTGGTCATTTATAATCTTGTCTAGTCTTGTATGACAATACTTTCATTTTAGCATCTTCATCTTTGCGATACTTATCTTGTAGATGTTTTTTGGGGGGATAATCGTGGTGTACGAATCAACTTATGTGCATCTCGACTAATTCTACGAGATTTTTGTCACTTGAGACTTCATGATTCTTAACCCACTTTATTGACTACTAGGTCACATCCTTGAGTCTTGTAGATATATTCTTTAACTGACACTAGTAATAATAGTGCTTCAAGCTTTATTTAAAAGGGTGATGTTCTCACCTTGTGTCGCTAAGGCTAGAGGTAACTTTTACAAAGTGGTGGTTAGATCAACATTATTATATGAAGCAGAGTTTTGGTCAATCAAGAACGTCTATGTTCAGAATATGAATGTAGTAGAGAAGAGGATGCTCAGATTGATGTGTGGGCATACTAGAAGAGATAGGATTAAGAATGTACTTATATGGGGCAAGGAAGGAGTGACCTTAATGGAGAACAAGATGAGGGAAGTGAGGTTGAAATGATTTGGACATGTGATGCGGAGGTGTGTGAATGCGCCAGTAAAGAGGTATGAGAGGCTAGCTTAAGCAAAGGAGGTATGAGAGGTTGGCTTAAGCCAGATTAGAAGAGGGTAGGGTAGGCTGAAGAAGAATGAGGAGGTGATTAGACATGATATGGTACAATTTCAGCTTAGTGCGGACATGAACCTAGATAGGAAGGTAGAGATCAAGGATTAGGGTAGAAGGTTAATAGGTAGTTCAATGTTGTCACACTTTATGTGGGAGAGGCAGGGGGCTAGTTTCTTCTTCTCTCCTCCTTATTAGTAGTAGTATTTAGTAACCATACAGTTTTTGTTTCTCCAATGTCTATTATTGTATATTGTTTCATCTACTTTGTTTCTTACTATTTTGCTGAGCCGAGGGTCTCCAGGAAACAGTCGTCCTACCTTGGTAGGAGTAAGGTCTGCGTACATTCTACCCTCCCCAGACCTCATGTTGTGGGATTTCACTGGGTTGTTGTTGTTGTATTTTCTTACAACCCTGTGGGATTCTACCAATGGGAATACACTAGGTTGATATGTTGTTGGTGGTGATGCTCGGGCTAGCTTGCGCTTACCTCGACTATTCCACCAAATGATAACGGTTCAATCAAACAAGGAAAGCACAAAAATAGCAATATAGAAGCAAGAATAGGAATATCCCCCATACCCAAACAAAAGTAAATAAATTTTTGAAACTTTTTTATTTTTTTGAAACTACAAAATTAAATAAATGAAGGATTGAGTTTCCTGTCAAACATCTAGAGCCATGGATCACTTTCCTCCTAGTGGATTGCAATTATACTATAGGCATACTGCCTCGAGCTTGCATATGTTAATAGCTTCTGCAGTAACTTATAAAGTATAACCACCAATACATGTTTTAAACGAACCACGCGGCTTAGTAAATATATACAGTAATGGATACTACTGAAGTTAATTCTTATTAGTGTGATTCTCGTATCTGAGTAGAAATATGTGTAGTAGTTCTAGTAGTCTCATATAACTTGTGCAATTTTAAACTTCTAATACCAGATCTATGAGAAATTGGTGACATGATGACCAAAAGATTTAATAGAGTTTGCAATTCCTAAAGATCAGTAGCAATTGAATAGTTCAAAATTGTATTATTTTGAAAATGTTTAATGTTGTGTATTATTGTCTTAAATAATACCCTGTTTGTTCCAACTGTGTGGCCTATTTTGACTTTGATGGTTTAGTTGATGTACCTTTTTAGAGAGTTTAGAGGTTGTGTTGCATAAATATCATAAGGGAGATATTATCTCCATACTATTATGTATTGTTGGAATGCCTGAATGCAATAGTTACCGTGTTCCCTTTAGTCTATCAATTCTGCAATTATTTGATTGTTAGTTTGTTCACTGTGTTTGAGGACTTGCTATATATTAATATGTTGAAAGATTTCTGTGATTCTTCCCACTTAAGATTTTTTATTCAATACATTGAAACAGTGACTAGAAATGGCTTTGGGTGGAGGTGGACCGCAAAGGGGGACTGCTGCAGCAGCAGCTGCTAACCTACGTCGAAGGAAGACCGCTGGTGGCGGTGGAGGTGCAGGAGGAGCAGGTGGTACCATGCTCCAATTCTACACTGATGATTCCCCCGGACTCAAGATATCACCCAATGTTGTGCTTGTGATGAGTATTGGCTTCATAGCTTTTGTCGCAATCCTTCACGTCATGGGTAAGCTCTACTTTGTCCGCAGAGAGGGCTAGGCTAACTTGGGAAATTTTTGTTGGGCAACAGCTTTCTTTGCTGGAGGAAAAACTGACATTGTAGTTTTTTTTTCTTGTTTGTTTGTCTATGCAATGAAGTTTATAGAAAAGTTTTCTAGTTATGAGTTGACTGTTACTTGGATATCTGTGTTCCAACGTCTACTGAATAGGACGATGCCAAATTCTAGTTTCTTAGACCATGAATGGAATTGTGTTGCAATTATAACTTTAGCGAGATGTTTTTGCTTTGGTTGCTGCATGATGCTTCTGAACAGCTAATGTTTCCTCTCTGTGTACCAATGATGGTAATCGAAATCTTATGACACATGACTGTCCACTGCTCGTTATGAGTTCAGAATTGAACTGAATTATTCTTCTATCCTCATCAGCAACCCAATATGGTGCATGTTTTGAAGTCAATGTTTGTACTGTATGTGCTAAATCCTATGCTTTTATTTAAGTTTTGCATACAGTACAGATAATTTACTACGGGAAAAGTTGAAAGGCAACTATGTTAAATGATCTCAAAGGGAGTTGACGGCAACGGTCCGAGTGCACGCTTACCTGACTTACCCCTTGCCTAACTAATTAGAAATTTCTTTCTTTAACAACCTCATTTATTTTAGCTTAATGGAGATATGAATTTGAATGGTTCAGATTTTAGGTTATTAAATGTATTTATTTACATTAAGATTTAAACACTTATTTGATCTAAGTAGGTCTTAATTGTTAAAGTTTAAATCAAAATTTTGATATAATTAAGATTTATTTATGTGTGGATGATTTTCATCATCACTCTATAGACTTTTAGCGGTTATCACCACTAACTATCTTTATCATCACAATCACAGCTACATTGTCAAACACTATTATCATTGCTAGTCACTACAACCAACAACCTCTACTACCATCGACAACCATCATCATTGTATCACTATTATTAATCGTTATTACACTTACCAACTTGATCGTTATAACTATATTTGTTGGCATCATTGCCACCACTGCCACCTTCACCACCACCATAATTTTCTTTCACCTCCTCCACCATCACAACTAGCTCTCCCTCCCCTCCCCCTCGCCCCCCCCCCCTCCTCCTCCATAACTATCACTAATACTTTGTCAACAACCACATGTTCAGTCATCACCATCAATAATGCCAACTACTACTAACCAACTTCACTATCATAATCATTACCATAACTAGCAATTGTCACCATCACAATAATCACTACTACATGAAACCCCCTCACTTTCACAATTATCACCATTGTTAGTTACGACCACCAACACCAGTAATTACTACCACTACAAATTATTTCCATTACCGCTACAAATCATTTTTACCTTTATTAGTAAACATAAATGTTTCATTTTTCTTATAAACTAATCATTTGATTTTATTAAATTTATATTTTTTTAATATTGAATTACTTTTTTGAATTTTATATCTATTATGTCTACAAATAATAAATTATGCATATTTAGATGTTGACAAACAAATAGATTAGATCATTCAGTGTTCATATGTAGAGACAATATCTTAATCGTTCAAATGTCTATTCAGATTTAGACGTTCTTAACCCTAATGAAAACAAATGAGGCTTAAGTAATGATAAGATATAATCGAGCTAGCATAGGGTGTGAACTAATGGCCAGAATGATGCAATTCTTGAAATTGGTTTAAATTCTAAAAGAGACAAAATTTAAAGGTGGTTACGCATGGGGTAGTTCAAAATCGAACCGTAATCGATAAATCAATTGCGGAACTAGCTTATTGATATTGAATTATTGAATTAACAGTTGGTGAACGGAATAAAAATTTATATTTAACAGTTTATTGGTATGGTGGCGGATTATTCAAATTCCTTATTGGACAAATCGTTAACACATTAAAAATTATCAACTTACATTTTTACTCCTTAGTATATAAAGTATATATTATTAACCCTAAAGCCTTATTTAATATTTTGTTGCTTCTTATAGGACTTGATGCATATTTGTGAGTTGGATTTCTTATTGTGATTTTCAATTACAAAATTACCAACTTAAGTAGAGCTAGAAAAATTATTTTTGATGGGAAATCAATATATTGGTTAGTGAAAGTGAAAAATGAAGCATAAAATAATTGAGTCAATACATCGCCCATTAACCGTCTTATAATTACCAACTCGATAAAAAAACAATCGATATCTTATTGATTGGCTAGCAGATTAATATATTTAAAAATTAACATCCGATAAATCAAATCGTTATGCATAATTATCCACCCGATCAATCCGATAAGCAGTCCTAATTACACAATACCTATGTATTTGATGAAATAATTTAGATTTGTGCAAATTAGTGTGGACATAATTATTACTTTTTTTTATTAAAAAAAGGTAAGAAATCCACGTATTTTTCATTGAAAACTTGATTCAAAAGTATTATAATATTAATATATCATTTTTTTCAACAAAAATTATTTTGGGTGAAAATCATTAACATTCCCCGATTTTGTTTTAAAACCAAACGTTCCTCTTAGTTTTGAACAATAAATATTCTCACCCTTCATCCTATACAATATCTATCTTACCTAGACAATAAATATCTATTTTTTATTTAAGTTCATTAATATTATAAATAGAATAATTACTTTATGAACTTATTACAAAATCAAGTACTATCTTTTATGATTATTATTTTAGTATTACATGCATTATATATATATATATATATATATATATATATATATTTTACGGGAACAGATCCTACACGAGGCTCCCACCTCTCGTGCACAGCCAGGGGTTGAGCCGCACACCCCCAAGCCTTATTATACATAAAACAGAAAAATACACGGAGGGGGACATAAACCTAACCTCCAATCCTATGGTGGTTCATAAGTCGGTCATCCTACTAAGGTCAGCCAACTCATCCCCGATACAAGCACACGAAAAGGAAACCTAGAAACTATGCATCTAAAGAAGAGGACTCCTCTCGATACAAAGAAACTAGGAAAGCATAAATAAGGGAGACTCGCCCTTTACATAAAATAAAGGAAAAATCTAAATAAAACTGGGGATGAATCCTCATAAAAGCTATATACAACAAAATTTTAGCATCAACGAGGATCATCAAATAACATGGCTAAAAATATAACATGGAGACAAACACTGCAATTGGGCGCTCAATCCAATGCTGCAACACTAATAGTAGATCATGGAGGCTTCTTAATCCTTTTGGTCTTCCTCCGTCTAAAGCTAGGTAGGCCGGCTCTATCTAGCATGTAGTATCCTTTTGTACCCCGAGGTAGCTGCTGGAGGGTGGTGTAGTGGCCTGGAGTGGTAAGAGTGTGACTGTGCTTGGAGAGAGCATCCGCAGTGAAGTTTGCCTCCCTGTATACATGCCTGCAAGAAAAGAAAACAAATAATTCGGAAATAATAACAAGGTCATGAGTTACCCGGTGAAGGCTCCACGGAGGTTTCGTCTGATGATTGATCCATTTAGTGATCAACTCCGAGTCGACTTCTAGGATAACGTGCTGAAAGCCCTGTTGAATGCACCATTTAAGCCCATAAACTGCCACCTCTAGTTCGGCTTGATTGTTGGTTCCCTCCCCTAACGGTATGGCGTAGGCGAAGATGAATCTACCCATATGATCTCTTAAGATGCCACCCCCCCAATTGCCCCCGGATTACCCAACGCGCTTCCATCAGTGTTCAGCTTAACGAAACCAAGTTGTGGTTTAGTCCACGAGACTTGGGTGATCTTCATTTCATGAGCACACTTATCTATGCAGGAAATAGTGTGGATCCAGTTCGAAGGCCAATGGATATAGGGGTACGCGACTCTAAGTAGATTAGAGATGTCTTTGAAAACGGCAAATTTCACTCTCGCCAGACTAGAAATCTTTCCCCCATATTTGCTCGCACATCTATTCTTCCACAAATTCCAACATATAAATATTGGGGTGGAGTGAAGGATAAGTTTGTGAGCTTCTGTGCGGTACTTGTGAAGCCACCAGCTTATAACAAGAGGTTTGAGGGGTGTGGCTTCATGCTTTATCCCTAGGGAGTCAGAGAAGTAGCGCCAAATATTCATAGCGAAGTGGCCCGTGTTGAAAATGTGCTCTATGGTGTCTGGACCTGGACTGTGGCAGCAATAGCATGGAGTGGAAACATGACCGAATGTAATGATCTTTTCCTCCGTTGGCAGCTTGCCTCTAAAAGCCCTCCACAGCAAAAAAGAGCATTTAAAGGGGATGTTTTTGTGCCAAGTGTACTGGTCGGAAAGTGTCTTGGTCCTATGTTCCCTCACAAGCTGCCATGCCGAGGAGAATGTGAAGTTCCCATTGGTATTCAACTTCCAAATGGCCTGGTCCGGTGTGTTTCCTTGCAGCTGAAGTGTGGAAGAAGTGATGAGAGGAACTAGTTGCGCTGGTGCCAATTGATTTAGCATATCGATGTTCCATTGCCCATCTATAAGAAAATCAGCCACCCTAGCATTGCTTGCTCTTCCCAACTCCTGCCTATAGTTGGCTAAGGGTCCGATACCTAGCCAATCGTCCCACCAAAAACAACATGAACCCGAGTGAATCCTCCATTAAATGTGAGGTTCGGCAATGTGTTTGTTGTGCATCATGTGTTTCCACACAAGCGACTAGCCAGAATGGAATTTTTTGATGATGGGGTTGGCTCTCTGACAGTATTTGGCTCTAAGGAACTCACCCCACAACGTTGGTTTAGCTCTAAAGATCCACCATTGCTTTAACTGGAGAGATTTGCACACATCTATAGTTCTCCTTAACCCAATACCTCATTCGTCATAAGGGTAATAAAGTTTTTTCCATGAAGCCCAATGGTATTTTTTCTTGTTATCCTTCCACCCCCAGAAAAAATCAGCGGTGACTCTCTCAATCTGTTTGAGAGTGGTACGGGGGAGAGTAATGGCCGAAAGAAGGTGAATGGGGAGCGACTGAAGTACGTATCTCATGAGTGTAGCTCTACCGCCGTAGCTGAGGATTTTGGAGTGCCACCCTCTAATTCTGTTGACAACCTTAGAGACCATGTCCGTGTAGTACATGACTCTCTGCCTGCCAATATACAGAGGGCATCCTAAGTAGGTAATGGGACTATGCTTCTGAGTGAAACCCGTAACCTGTTTCACCGTTTCCACATTGTCTTGGAGCGCACTGGGATGCATCATGAAGTGGATCTTATTCTTGTTTATAAGCTGCCCCGATGTTTTTTCATACAGAGTCAAGGTCTTCATGATAATCTGAAGAATTTCCCTCCTTCTGGAGGAAAAGATGATAATGTCATCCACAAAACTCAAATGATTAATCTGTGGGCCTCTTTTCTCCATATGAAAACCACGGAAGAAGTGGTAACTATGAAGACTATTCAACATTCTTGACAGCACCTCCGCTCCCAAAATAAATAAGGCGGGAGAAAGAGGATCACCTTGTTTGAGCCCTCTGGTGGAGTGGAAAAAACCATGTCTAGACCCATTAACGATAACAGAGTACCAGTTGTTAGACATGATTCGCCAAATCATATCAATAAAGGTCTCACCGAAGCCCATCCTTCTCAGTACCAGACAAGTATAGGACCAGGAGACTCTATCATATGCTTTGACCATGTCTAACTTGATAACCATGTTGTCGCCAATAACAGGCTTTCGGATATCGTGGATAATCTCTTGTGCTAACATGATATTTTTGGAGATGCTTCTTCCTTTTACAAACCCGGACTGATTGGGAGAAATAAGATCGGGGAGAATCGGAGCAAGCCTGAGGCAAATGAGTTTTGATATGATCTTATTGGTGAAGTTACTGAGACTAATGGGTCTATAGTCAGAGAGTGTGTTGGGGTGATATACCTTTGGGAGCAGGATCAAACAGGCATGAAAAAAGAACTTAGGCATAGCATACCCCCCAAAGAAAGAAGTAACCACTGCTAGTAGGTCTTCCGAAATAATCTCCCAACAAGCTTGGAAGAATTTTCCATTCATACCATCCGGACCAGCTGCAGAATTAGGATTCATAGAGAAGACTACCTGTTTCAACTCCTCTATGGTAGGCGTGGCTTGAAGGTTTTCATTCTGAGCATCTGTGATCATTCTAGGAACGTAATTCAAGATATTCTCCGGAATCGGAGACTCATCGCCTGTAAATATTTTCTAAAAATAATCGCATGCTGCTCTAGCAATGTGTTCGTCGCCTTGAATCCACTCCCCCTCTTCGTTGGTAACCTTGTGAATGAACAATCTCCTTCTCCTACCACAGATTAGAGCATGGAAATACTTGGTGTTAGCATCTCCATCCTTGAACCAATGTAGCTGACTTTTTTGTTTGAGAATGTTCTCTTCAATTTTAAGAAATCTGATGTATTTGGCATTGAGAGCATGCAATTGCATCCTGTTCTCTTCATTATTGGACACTATCAGATTTTCTTCGGCACTTTTCACCAATTCTTCATATTCCTTAACCTTGGCAAAAATGTCGCCGAATTCCACTCGCGACCATTTGCTAAGGGTGGAGGAAAGTCTTTTCATTTTTTGGTGAAAGGACAACATTGGATTCCCTGTCATGGGTCTGCTCCAGCAGGACTCTACAGTTTCGAGAAAAGTAGGGCTATCCACCCAACAATTCAAGAATTTAAAATATTTAATCGCGGAATCCTGCCTAGCATTCATCTCTATTAGTAAAGGGTTATGGTCAGAACCAGTAGAGGGAAGATGGGTAATTGAAGTGTGAGGCATAACGGCTAACCAATTATCGGACACCATAGCTCTATCGAGTCGCTTCCAAATTCTTTTATGCATATCTCGTTGATTACACCAAGTGTAGTCTGAGCCATGATACCCTAAATCTGTAAGGCCGCAAGCTTCAATAACGCTGATAAACTCGAAGCTTTTTCGCATGTTATAAGGGATTCCACCTAATTTCTCATTAGTGGAGGTAATGACATTGAAGTCTCCAACTGTGCACCAAGGAAGGTTAGTGGGAGCGTGGTGAAGGAGCCTATCCCAGAGCGGCCTTCTAAGAGTATCTTTGCATTTTCCATAAACAAATGTCCTAAGAAATGCATTTTGATGCTCTACGTGTTTCACCTCGTAAGTGATCTGTTGGTCGTCAACATAAATAACTTTACAATCGACATCTTGAGTCTAGAAGATCCAAATCTTGCCATTAGGATTACAAGCGGACCCATCCATACCAAGGTTGATTCTAAAGCTTTGCAGATGAGCATTGTTAGAAAAAGGTTCTAGGATGGAAATTATGGACGTTTGATAGATATGTTTGAGTGAGTTTAGTCTATCTATGACTCCTTTGGTATTGATACCTCTTGCATTCCATACAATTGTGTTAATCATTGATGGGATCTAAGGTTGTGGAGCCTAGTGTTTGGTCTGCTAATAGAAGCACGAATAGTTGTAAATTTTGGATTGTGATGAATGCCTCTAGGTGATAAGCCTTGCTCACTAGCTAGTTGGTTCATCTCGTCATTCGTGACCTTAGTAGTGGTCTTGGATGGAGCAGTTGTTTTAATGGACTGTTCAGTAGTCTCTTCTTCATCCTCAAATTCAACCTCACCTTGAAAGTCTTGGTCATATTCATCCTCCAAATGAATAACACCATATTCATCATCACTAGCAGGAGTTGAAGTTTGAGCCTCATTGTTAGTGCATAGGATGTTGGTGGCATTTTCAGGTTGCATAAAAGGAGTTGGCTGAATATTCAAAGGGGTAAGATTAAGGGGATCTTCACAACCAAAATCTGGACTTCTTATTGGAGTGGTCTGATCTAGGAGAACATACTGTGAACAAGAGTTTGAAACCACCTCACTATTGTTATCTTTTTCACTTGTATGAACAGTGGTTGTAGGGGTGGAGGCTGCAACTTCTTGTTGCTTTTCTAGTTTCTTCTTTCTAGCTCTCTTTCTCCTTAGAGTTTTAGAGGTAGCAGGCTAATTAGAGTTGCTAGGGGTAGCTGAGAATTTCATATCATTAATGTTGTAAGTGTCTTGTTGTTTGGAGTTTGAATCTTACACTTGGTAGGAGCAAGGACTAGACACTTGGTCACTTAAGATTGTGCTGAAACTGCAGCCAATAGCTTGGTCATTTTCAGCCCTCTCAATGTGACCAAAACTTTGCCTTTGGTGCTGAAATAATGTAAGTGTATGAGCCATAGCTTGCACATTTTTTTCTTTCAATCTAGGAGCTGAACTAGCACCCAAAACCTGCAAATTTTCCTCCAAATCTGCAGTTGAGGCATGTCCCAAAACCTGCAGTTTTTGAGACTGCATATGGGCTGAACAACCTCCCAAACCTTGATGAAGTGAACTTAATTTAGGGGTCACAGTCTGCACTCTATTTTCATTCAAACTAGAAGCTGAATTTGCACCCCAACCATGCATATTTTCCTTTAAACCAGTAGCTGAACTTCTATCCAGTAGATGCATGTTTTGATCCTGACCTGAAGCTGCAATTTGACCAAATTCAATAGCAGTACCAGCAGGTCTGAAATCATGCACCTGAACAACCTGTTGAGGTTGTTTTGGGGGCTGATTTGCTCCCACATCTGCACTCACAGCAGGGGTCAGTTTGGAAGCCATTCTTTGAGCATTAATAAGGTCTATTTTGTCACTTTGCTGGGAAGAAGGATGCTGAAACATATTTGTAGTGGTAGGAGGGTCTCTAAAGTCATTCCTAGGGTCAACCAAAAGATTCTCATGCAAAACATGAGACAAAACCCCCCCCTCTGGACACCCCATCCTGCAGGTTAGTTGGCTTCTCCTGAATACCATCCTCACCTCCATCAGCTTCAGAATTAGACAATACAGTTAAAATATTATTCGGGGAGCCATGGGCGATTGAGAGCATTGAGTCAATACCTGGTTGTCGACCGCTTTGTCCTGTTTGCATTTTAGTAACAATATCATAATTAAGATGGGGACTGGGGTCTGGGAGTACTGAGTAAATACCTGTAGTCTTGGCTTGAGTGGGTTTATAGACCTGTTGAGTGTTACTTTGTATCTTTTGGGTGTTTTGCACAGCTTGAGTCTTACCTTTGAATTTTCTTCGCTTTTGGGTTTCCCATTGGTCGTTTGAAACTTCATTCCTGTTTTGATTAGTTGAGTGCTCCTTAGCCTTGCGGCTTCCTTCTTGAGTTGAGGTGGTGGTTTCTGCTAGTGGTACCTGTTGCCTGAAATTTACAGCATTAGTTAAGACAATAGGAGTAGAGATCATACCTGTGTTTTTTGGCGATGCATCTTTCTTTGGCTCTTCTTCCTTGCCTTTGGCCTTGTTTCGTTCTGTATCTCTTCTGCTGACGGGGCAGGCAAGAGGAGTATGACCTTGGTGTTTGCAGTAAGTACAGTAAAGGGGCACATCTTCATATTCGATGTCCTGCCATCTTCCTTCTCCATTTGGATCATCATTTTCGTCGAATCCAATCCATACACTTTGGATTCTAGGCTTGGTGATGTCCATTTGGACTTTTGCTTTTGCTACACTCCCCCTTGTCTTTTGCATGAAGGCCATGTCCAAGTACAACACTTGTCCCACGTCCGGAAGTAGGAGCGTAACAAATTCTTTATGGAAACAATGCCAAGGGAGTTCTGGGAGTATGACCCAAACAGGGAGAATGGGGGTTTCATAATTTGGATCGAAAGTAGGGGTCCAAACTTGAAATCTCATAAATACACCGTCTATGTACATTCTCTTACTGTCTAAAACAGTAGCTCTATCATGTTCATTGTCAAGATCAATATATATATGTCTAGAATTAAAATGGGTGATCTTGACCTTGCCCCTAAGTTCAGTTTGAGTAATGAACTTTTTTCGTATTACCTCCATCTTTGGCATTGGGCTGTAAAACTTGCCTACGAGAGTATACTTACATGATTCAGCCATCTTAATCATGTAGTCTTCTCTCTTAAACATGATAGCCGGACAACCTTGTTTTGTCACCCTTTTTGGGGGTGTTAGGTCAATTCTGTTTGTAGGCTCAGCTTGTTTGGCTCTTAGTCTTGTAGCCATGGATTGCTTTGCTATAGGGGGTGGAGGGTGGTTTGTGGTGGTGGGTTGGTTGGTAGGGGGCTTAGTCTTAGGAGGTAGCGCGGTGGGGGTTAAGGACACTACCGGATTTTTAGAGTTTTTCGAGTTGAATTTTTGGAAATTGGATGAGATGGGAGGGAATTCTGAAACGGGAGGATGGTTGGTACGTTTGGGATTAGTGGAAGTGCTAAGATTGCTTGGGGTGGTGATACAATCAACCAAAACAGATTCGGGCACGAGAAGACTGTTTTCGGCCCTATTTGTGCAAGTTGGAATTTTAGAATTTGAGTTCGGGGTGCCTAAAAATTGGGATTTTTTATTTTTGTCATTCGTAATGGTATGTGGGTCGTTTTGGGATTGCGAATTATTTTGGGCGTTCACCGAAATAGCGATTCCAGTGGGTTTTTCAATAGTTTCGACACTAGTTTCGATGATGGCCTGATCAACATGTTTCCTATTGTTAGGATCCTTAACAGTTTCCTTGTTTTGAATTCCTTGCGACTGATTGTTTTCATGACCACTTTGATTGACAACTAAGGGAGTTTGAGTTCTATCATTCTGATCATTTCTTTTGTCATTGGTCATAGCTATAATATTATTCCTAGCAGTAGAACCATAAGTCATTTGTTCGAGTGTATTCACAGGTAGTTGACCATCAACATTATTGTTAACATAATGAAATTGTTCAGATTGAGAGAAATTAGTGGGCTGAGAGGACTTATCTTGAATTTCCGTTGATTACTTACTGTTACATTCCTTCTCCGTACCTTGAATTTCTTGAATTTGTGCTAGAGCATGATCATAGTGATCACACGGTTGTATTCCATTCAATTGTTGCTGTACTTGGTCCTGAAAGTTAATATTTTTCGAAAATTGACCTGCTGAACCTGCAACTTCGTGGCTCCTACTGTTCTCAGTGGTCCAAAGGATATTCGAATCCAATGGAGGTGATTCGAAGTGGCGCTCTGAGCTTAGGAGAGGCGCATCAAACTGAGGAACATTCTGGTATAACTTTTGTTTAAAATGGGTCGCCTGAGCCCCTGCGCCGACACCACTTTCTTCACCGACGATGATTTCTCCGGTGAAGATTGTTCCTACAGCTGCGCCATGACCTTGTGAGCAACCCCTAGTAAGTCCGATGGTTCGAATCTCTCCGGAGCCGCTTCGAATATGAAGGAACGACGGCGGTGACTGTGAGCGGCTTCTTTCAGTGGCTGCCATGTCTTGAATCTCGCCTGAAGTTGTTCGATTTTGGAGGCGCATTTCAGGCGACTCAGATGCAGTTCTCGCATAAATCGCCTGATGATTGCTCCCAATTTGATTGGGAAAATGTTATGCATTTTGAATCAATCCAACCTCACTTGAAATTGCATTTTCAGTATCTTTTTGCAGATTCAAAGTGGTATTAGCTGGATTAGAGGATGAGGCTTGTTCTGGTGGTCTGGGAAGCTCCACCGGCGGCGGTAAAGCCATTCCGGCAGACCTGATATTGTGAAGGTGTGTTGGATGAACAGTAGAGAGAGAGATTTCTATTATTTATATAGATAAACGAGTTACCATTAATTGAATATTTTAATTATAATTTAAATTTTAGTTACAATACACATTGATGTTGATCTTTTAGAAATTTGATATAAAATATACTTCTATTATTAATAATTATTTTTTCTTATTTACATTAAAAATACATTTATAAATCTACACTCTCTGCTATTTTCACTTGTATAATATTTAGAGTTTTCATTATTTGTAATTAAGTTTAAAAAGATTGTTTTGCTCATTTATTTCTTTATATACAGTAAAATTTCACTAAATTAATATAGGTGGACCATGAACTATTATTATTTTATAAAAGTATTATTTAATTGATAAATTAATATTTATTAATTTAAAGAGTGTTTGAGATTTAAAGAAGGTTGATTTTGATATACAAGACATGAAGACGAAATTGTAATCCATAAGAAAAAACATGATCTTTTTAATGGAAAATGGTCAAAACTATCATTTAATTGTTCGAAATACAGCACATATACCCTTAAACTATATTCTGGCTCAAAAATACCTTTTCTGTCGTACTATTAGCTCACTTCTACCCCTCCATTTAACGGAATAAAATGTGGTATCCCATGTGTGTTAGTTTATACTACATAGGATCTCCATGTAAGCACCTCACCCCACTCCATCAATTAAAAGACTCAAATCCACCCATTAAAAGACTCAAACTCATCCTTGACTCCCGTAGTTATAGCTTGTTTGACTCCCGTAGTTATGACTGTCACAATTAATTTGCAGCAGTTTTTAGGCAAACTATTAATTAGCTATTTAATTTGCTAAACTATAGTTTTCATCCGGTAGACATAACTAACAAAGGGTGATGATCTTAATTTTTTAAAATGGCAATTAAGCAAATGTGGTTCCTGATCAAGCAAGTGCTTTTTTAGTAAGAAGATGGGTGCGGTCGGACCTGAAGTGATTTGCAGAGCAACATAATCGTACATTCAACGTGATCAATAGATGCTTGGAAAGTAGTTGAAGTGTTCTTCCTAAAACAAGGCCAACAAGCAGGGGTGTCTAACTACTATAAATTGTTGCTGGAGTTGCTTAAAAATTGCTGCAAATTAATTGTGGCAGCGATAACTACGAGAATCAAGGATTGGTTTTGGGTCTTTTAATTGATGGGGTTGGGTGGGTGGGATGGGGCGCTTATGTGGAGATCCTATATGGCATAAATTAAGACACATGGAATGCTTCATTTCATTCCATCAAACGGAGGGGTAGAAGTGAGCCAATAATATGACGGAAAGGGTATTTTTGAGCCAGAATATAGTTTAAGGGTATATGTGTTCCATTTCGAATAGTCGAAGGGTAGTTTTGGCTCTTTCCCCTTTTTTTAATGAATCCACTTATGAAAACATCATTCATGAACTCGAGGTTATAATTAATGATCTCGATTACCGCAATAAAATGGACGTCAGTAACCTGTTGGATTACCCAGGTGAAAATGATACATATTCAGAGGTCTAGAGCTTAGAAGAAATTGTGAATACCATCAAAAAAAATATAATGTTGATAAGGAAGTTGAAGATGATACAAAATCTTTGAAACCGGTTAGGCATAAGGAAACACTTATCACATCTAGAACTCTTTGCAATTTTATGATGCAGTTTGAACGGACAACACCAAAATTTTTAGATACAATAAAAAAAAGTTAGAGATGAGCTTCAACTAGATTTACATGTTAACAAAATACAATAGAATCATATTTCACTAAATTGTCTTAGATATATTTGTATTTTTGTATAACTATTAATTTATAATATTAATGAAATCATATATTTATAAGGAGTCTTCTAAAAATATATTATCTTATCGAAATGAGTGATTGTTTTCATTGGCTCAAATCGAAACTGCTGAAAAATATTATCTTAGAGAGATCATTAATTTACTGAATATTAATTTAGTGAGGTTTTACTCTATATGAAATGTCATTAGTTTGCCAAAGTTGTGCTTGATTATGTGTCATGAATTGATTGGCCATATGTATGTGGCCTCCTCCACGTATAATAAATTAAGCTTTTAAGTCGAACTTCTATTAAAAAAAAAAAAACAATTACAAGACGGGTCAAAATTTTTCTCATCCATTTTCCTTCCAGATCGGAGAGACCATTTTCCCTAATTCTCAGCATTCTTAAGGTATTTTTCTCCTCTTATAATTTTATTTGATTAATTTTTTTCCTTTTTTTTGTATGAATTTGTGTTCTTACCTGCAGATTTAAATTAGATTTGCACATGCTTGTGTTGATTTTTGCTTGTGAATTTTTTAAAATTTTTTAGTTTTTATTGGAGCAAGTTCATCTAATTGATTTGTTAACGAAAAAGAGATATTCTCTAGTGCTGAGATCTGAAATCTGAAGGATCTAAACTTTTGAATTGTGTTGATGTTTTATGATCTGATGGCTTTGACATTTGATTTTTCGGATCGGGTAGGGTTTTGTTCAGATTCAGCAAGTTATTAGGAAAAAAAGTTCTGATTTTTCCGAAACCGCAATGTGAATTTATGCTGATGATTTGCAATAGTTGGTGGTATAACAGGCACTTGCAGTATAGCAGTTAGCAGGGGCAAGAATGATGAATAAACGATACAGCATTTTTTTTAAGAAAAAAAAATATGTACCTTTATTTATATGTGCTATTTGAGTCTTGTCGTGAATGTTGGTTATATATAATCTTGTCTAGTATGACCACAATTCCATCTTAGCATCCGCTCTCCACGTCACTGGTCTTATGAATGTGTTGACTGGCTTTATTAAATAATAATGTTTAAATCTTTTCTTTATAATGGTGATGTGTGGGCCAGCTTGTGCGTACACGGTACATCGACTATTCACCAAATGATAATGTTTGTCAAAAGAGGGATGTATAAAAATAATGATACAGAAGCAAGAATAGGGACATCCCCGATATTAAAGGAGAATGTAACTAGTCTTAAGTTTCATTGTAATGTTACTAGTCTTAAGTTTCATTGTATTTCTTTGCTTTCTGTTTGGAGCAATATGGTAAATGTACATGATACTCACGATGTTGAGGCCATGATTGAGCTTATTAGCTCTTTATGCAACTCGTAAGATCTTCTTTGAGGTACTCCGTTGTACATGATAGCATATTCTTGATGCTGGTGCTTAACTGCTTGCATATGAAATTTACCTTATCAAAAAAGAAAAGAAGGAATACCCCCCACCCCAAAATCCAAACAAAAAATAAATAAATGATAGATTGAGTTTCCTGTCAAACTGCTATAGACGTGGATCTCTTTCCTCGGAATTGGATTGCAATTACACTATGGGCATACAAGACTAGACAAGATTATAAATAACCTTATATAGTATAAACAAGATCACTGCCTAGCTATGTTGCTCGGACTTGTCAAAAATGTCGTCAGTTGCGTGTCGGATCCTTCAAAAATAGTGCATTTTTTGAGGACCCGACACGGGTACGGCAATATTTTTGGAGTCCAAGCAACTTAGCTGCCTAGAGCTTGCATATGTTAATAGCTCCTGCAGTAGGTTATATAGTATAAGCAACCAATACATGTTCTAAACAAATCATGTGGTTTATTAATTATATACAGGAATGGACACTACAGAAGTTAAGTCTTATTAGTATTATTCTCGTAATCCGAGTAAGAAGATATGTATAGGAGTTCTAGCAGTCTCATATTACATATGCAATTTTTAAACTTAGTACCAGATGTACAAGGAATTGGTGACACGGAGGCCAAATAATTTTAATATAGTTTGGTCACAAGGTAGGGGTAAGGTCTGCGTACACACCTGACTCCACACCCCACTTGTAGGATTACATTGGGTGTGGTGTTGTTGTATAGTTTGGAACTCCTAAAGATCAGTTGCAAATGAATAATTCAAAATTCTGCTATTTCACAATTTGTTTAATGTTGTCTGACTAATGTCTTAAATAAAACCCTGTTTGTTCCAACTGTGTGGCCTAATTTGACTTTGATGGTTGAGTTGATTGAAATTTTGACTGGTAATTGGTAGTTGATGTAACTTTCTGAGAGTTTAGAGGTTGTGGTGCACAAATATAGGAAGGGATAATCAACGCCATACTGTTATATATTGTTGAAATGCCCAGATGCAATAGTTACCATGTTCCCTTTAGTGGATCAATTCTTCTATTTATTTGATTGTTAGTTGTTTACCATCTTTTATATGATCACTGTGTTTGAGGACTTGCAAAACATTTCTGTGATTCTTCCCACTAATGATTTTCTATTCAATACATTGAAACAGTGACTAGAAATGGCTTTGGGTGGAGGTGGACCACAAAGGGGGACTGCAGCAGCAGCAGCTGCTAACCTACGTCGAAGGAAGACTGCTGGTGGCGGTGAAGGTGCAGGAGGAGCAGGTGGTACCATGCTCCAATTCTACACTGATGATTCCCCTGGACTAAAGATATCCCCCAATGTTGTGCTTGTGATGAGTATTGGCTTCATAGCCTTTGTCGCAATCCTTCACGTCATGGGTAAGCTCTACTTTGTCCGCAGAGAGGGCTAGAGACATTCAGATATCTCATTGTTGAGTTGGGAATTTTTTGTTGGGCAATAGCTTTCTTCATCAAAGGAAAATTGACATTGTAGCTTTATTTTCTTGTTTGTTTATCTATTCAATGAAAAGTTTATAGAGAAGTTTTCTAGTTATGAATTGACTGTTTCTTGTGCTATCTGTGTTCTAACGTCTAATGAACAGGAAGGCGCCAAATTCTAGTTTCTTATACCGTGAATGGAATTATGTTGCAATTACAGTTTTAACGAATAGGATTTTGCTTTGCTCAAATGATGCTTCTGAACAACTAATGCTACACCATTTAGGGTAATCGAAATCTTATGACACATGACTGTCCACTGCTCGTATAGAGTTCAGAATTGAACTGAATTATTCTTCTATCCTCATCAGCAACCCAATATGGTGTGGCATATTTTGATGTTAGTGTTTGTACTAGAGTTGGTAAATACAATCTTAAGTAAACTCTTCATGTTGCATAAGACTTAGTTGAAGGATGTGATACAGGTTATAACAAAATTGTAGATGTTTAATAATGCAAATTTTACTTGTATCATGTCAAATTTGAATTCACTTTCTTTTTCTGCTTTAGTAATAAAGGACTGATATTATAAATAGTTTAAAGCAGGCATTACAAAACAGTAGAAGTCTCATTAAGGTCAACAACAACGATCCAGTGAAATCCCACGATGTGGGGTCTGGGAAGGGTAGAGTGTACGCAGATCTGACTCCTACCAAGGTAGGACGGCTGTTTCCGAAAGACCATCGGCTCAGTAAATCAGATAAGAAAGAAGTCAGAAGTTAGATAAGAATAAGGAGTTCAAAACAATATGAAAAATCAAGATAAGCAATTAAATTACAGAAAATAATGAAAGTAATAAATGATAATAGATGATAATAGAGGTCTCATTAAGGTCCTGGCAACAAAAAAAAAGAGCTTCATTTCTCATGTAAAAGACACTGCAAAAATGACTCATCATTCACTAAAATGATATATCTAACTACTCAATCTATCCTGATTTGACTTGTTTCAATCAATGGTCATGCTGATCAAAATGTTAGTCTCGTATCAGCCATTCAAAATTTTCAATAGCTTGTTTTTTGAAACTATATAAAGAAATACTACGACGTACCAACTTTGGAAGTAGAAAATAATAAAATGCTTCCTCACATTTGACTATTTAGGGTCAATATTAATTAAAATTTTGAAAATGAAAGACAACAAATTGAAAACTACTAAGCTGATTATTTAAAGTATTGTTATGAGGTATTGAAAAAATCATCACCAAAATTAACTGCCATAGAAACAAACTCGAGCACAAAAACTGGATAGAGATATATATTGTACTAGCAATAAACTCCACATTTTAAACTAGAGTTTAAGTTATATACCACGTCAGTATAAAGAGCTTTTACTCTATGAGGTTACCTAGAGAAAATCAGCAGCGTAATAAGCCTCTTTTTCTGGTTCGCTTATAAAAAACATCAAGGCCGACTGCACAGATAAAAGTAACACTTAATACATCTACTGCAGAGATCTGATGTTATCACTTAGCACATTCATACATACTCTATTAACACCACCAAAAACATCCATGGAGCAGCAAAACACAGTAGTAGTTCAGAGATAAGAGTAGCCACAAAAGTTGCATTGGCATAAGCATAGGTAAATCAGAAAGAGCTTCACACTAAGCTCCGGGAATCCTTTCGCTCTACGGCACTTAAGTCGACACATTTATAACCAAAATCTCATAAAACTTGCTCCTTCAGCCATATCTCAATCTGGAGCACTTGGCCTCACCTCATTCTACTTGTGAGTGGCACCCCACTGTCACTTTCCTCCGATGAGAATTCTTGGTCATCAGCTTCAGGAGGGAGAATGTACATCTCAAGGCCGTAGGTCTCGGGGTCAAACGTGGGATCTTTAGCCTTGATCTTCGATATGGCCAGCTTCACCCCTTTTCCCATGTAAGGAGCAGCATACTCCATGAGTTCCTGTCTGTACAAGGAAGAAGCCTTGTATTTCTGGATAGCAGCAGGACCAGCCTCCTCCAGTTCCCCTCTCAGCTCGGAGATAGTCCGGTGAAGGATCGTCTGGGCCAGCAACATGCACTCCTTCTCACCAGTTAGACTAGTTATCTTGTTTGCAGCCCCAGCCAACTCATGCTCCAGACTCTCCTTCTCCTTCTTAGAGTCCTCGAGCTTCCGACTGACTTTTGCCAACTTATCTTTCAAAGAGGAGTTCATCTTTTCCATGTCATCCTTCGCTTCTGCCGCCTCGTTATACTTGTCAGTGACTACTTGAAGGCGTTCTGACAGAAGACAATAATAGTTTATGCCCTACAAAAGGGAGAAAAAGAGGTCAAGAAAGAAAACAGAAGAGAAAAGAAACAAAGGTGAAAGGAGAGGCTAACTTCATAAAGAAAAGAAAAAAGACAAAAGAGAGAAACTGACCTCGTAGAAGTGACGAAGCCCCTCTTCAGTGACCTCTTGATCCGTCTTCTTATTCGCGACAACCCGTTCCCACATTTCCATTGTTGAGTCCAGAAGATCGACAGATGGAAGGTAAGGTTGCTCCTCCTCAAAAGGCTGCAAGCTGGGATGGAATGAGCTGCCTGACTTTGAGTCCAACGGGGCTGAAGGAGTGGAGGTTGAAGGGGCACCGGTAATGGGAACACTGCACGGCTTGGACTCCCCATATTTCTGTTCAGCAGTACCAGCTGGTATATGAGCAGCATCACCGACTGGCCTGCTTGAGCTTGTAGTTTCAAATCCCATTGCTCCACAGTCGCTAGGCTGAGTGATTGAAACATGCTTTTCATTTTCTCCTCTGCCTTGAGCTTGCCTAGCAGCTTGGCAGGACAGAAGCTTCTCACATTGTCTTGCCAAAATTGCAGCAACCTCGTCCTGCTCGGGGGAACAACTAGCAGGGACAGTTACTGCAAACAAACAAAAGGTCAGCGACATGAAAGGTTGGAAAGTAATAATTTCGCTAGTTGACTTAAAAGACAAGTGCGATTGTAAGAGTGAAAACATCAGCTCCACCAGCAAAGAAATGCACTCTCTCAGCTGCAAACCATGATCAATGTTATCCGCTCTGCACTTGGCTACCCATCAGCTAGAACTTGATCATGTTCCTAAGGGCTGAGGTGAGCTACGGCTCAAGATTCACTCCTGCCAGCTCATAGAGGTAGGTAGGCGACTCCCCAAGTAGTGGATAAACAAAAAATTTCCTCACAAGCTGTGAATTGCAATGGCACTTGAGAATACTTTTATGAGCGAGGATAAACAACCAAGATAATTCGAAAGGTACTTGGAAAAAATAAACTCGAAAAAAACAACGTACTTCATGCATATGATCCTACAAAGAACTCTATAGAAAAGAAAACGCATGACATTGCTCAAATAGCTCAATGGCTAGAAGATGAAAAGAAAAACAGAGGCTGACCTAACACAATTGAGGAGCTACATATCATCTTCACAAGCTATGTTAGCCCTATCATTGCTTTGGGGTATACTTCCCCAAGATGGCAAATAGACCTCTAATTCTCTTCAAAAGTCAAGAGTCCAAGAATACATACGAGAACTTTGTCATGTACTATTCTATGGTTAACCAAATCGAATGAGAGTAGTCCAAACAGGGGGAAAAGTAGGATTCAACCGCATGGGGAAGATGCTTTTAATTTCTGAGTCTAGTATGGAGTTCGATGATAATATTCTACATGAAAAAAATCATGTCATCTTGCAACCATCTAAGAATATACAAGTCAAGTAAAGGAAAAGATGAAGAAGCAAACTTGTCAGAAGCCAGGAAACAGAGGCGCAAACAGATGATGGAACAATCACAAACATGTAAAGCAGCAAAATAAATGAGTCAAATAAAGAGAACTGCAGAATTGAACAAAGAAGCTTAAACCTTACCTTTAACTGATAGATATATGGTAGATGAGAAAAGAAAGTGTAAAACCAAAAACAATGAAGGTAAGTAAAAAACACAAAAGGAAGGAGCCGGAAGTTGCATGTACAAGACAAAAAACTCTCTCAGAAAAGCCAAGGAAGCAGGTGCTCAATGTTTATATATGAGGAGAGAATGTATCACCAAAAAAGAAGTGATGTATCCCCTTTTTGGCGGCCAAAACACACGTCACAAGTCGTAAAAACAAATGAGCACCACATTGAATCGCTTAACTTTCTACCTTGAATAAATCCAAGCCCACGGAGTTTGGAACATCTGATAGTATATAACGGATGGAGTGAGCTATCTCATATACAAGCCCTACCCAAAGATGGATAGTAGGTCATGGATAACTTTTTTTAAAAAAAAATTAATAAGATAGTAGTTCATTGATAACAGCTACCAAATATCAATAAGATGGCAAAACATAGCTTTGGGAAACAGGTACAAATAACAAATAGTAAAGACAGAAGCAAAGGCTCATAACTCGAAGACACTCTTCTAAAAGGAGTTCTCCATCCCCTGTCTATTCATCAGGCTTTGGCACGCTCTCTCTCTGGTGCCGGAATACCTGGACCTCGGGTTAGAAGGGTTGCTCTCCCAAATTCGTTCCTACTAATGCCAAGTCTAATTTAGGCATTGAAGAATAACCCTTGATATTGCTGGGATCTCATTGCAAATTTTTCTCCCATTTTCCTAGGCACAGAGGCCATCTCAAAGCAACATTTCTGCAGCTCATTCTTTCTGACCTACGAGCTAACTATTTAAACCAAATCTACTGGATAGCGCTAGTAGGTTCGCTAGCTGCTCCATTTCAACATAGTAATAATGCATGGGGCCATAGATGCAGTAATCAGAGGGCGGAAAATTGCCAGTAAGGCTACAGCCTCTTTTAACAACAGTGTTGTTACTGAGAGCAAGATGAACAACATAATTATGCACACTAATCACATTGTTTTACATTACTTCCCTATTCTCATAGTATACCTTTCTCAACCTCACTAATCTGTTTCTCATCAAACAGGAACTGTACATCATTGGACAGTGGCTCACTGGCTCCCTCCTACTCCAAGCATGAGGATAGCAGAAGAATCTAAACATTCCAACAAACAATGCAAAATTGCTGAAATGATTGGAAGAGGAACTTGTACTCAATTTAACCCCAAATACATTTCCGTAAAGTAAAAGCCATACTGAGCAATTAGAAAACTGTACATCAAACAACAGAATTAGAAACCTCCACCAGGGGAACATAGACTTGCTATTGAAATCAAAGGAACTACTGTAAATTGAATTTAGTTTCACTTCCTAACATAGAGTGAAACCTCTAGCAGATAATGTCAGTCAAAATAAACCAATCATGGAGCAAACTTCCATTAACATGATCATTGCTGTACGAGGCACATAGCTTAAACATTGGACATCAAAACCCAAAAAAAAAAGAGAAAAAGAAGAAAACATTACCAAATTCCGGTGCAGAGACGGTTGATTGTGGTTGTGAAGAAGTTGATACAGATGCTTTTTCATAGAGAGAAGACGTTGCTGTTACTGTAGTAGTAATTGCCGAAACCGAAGACGGTGAAGTGACTGATGATAGTGAATCCGAAAAACAATTGCGTGTAGTCGATCCTAAAGATGAAGAAATCACTGTTGATGAGCTCGCATTCGAAAACCAAGTCACTGCAGAAACAAAATATGAGTTAGTAGTAGTAGAATCGCAAGTTTTTTCAGATACCGAACAGACTGTTGACTGAAAAATGTGAGAGTTTTAGGAGGCACAATACTAGTAGAGGTATCAGTTGAAGCTGCAGTTGAAGCGAAACTAGCTCCGAACAACCACGATGAAGCTTTAGCCGGTGTCCCGGTAACTGTCTCGCCGGAATCCGGCGACGGAGGGGAGGAATCACTAGATGAATATCCGAACCTCCAAGTACAAGGAATGGTAAGGTTAAAATTTGTAAAGGGAAGTGGTGAAGAAGCATTTTGCCTTCCATATTGTCTTCCTTTTTCTCTTGTTTTTTCCATGTTGTCTTCTCATTCTGACATTGATGCTGCTTGTTTACCTTACTTTTTGCCCAAGGGAGAGGAACTGAGAAAGGAGGAAAATGACAAAATAAGTTTCCTTATGTGAGAAGATTGGTCTAAAATAGTCTTTTCATTTTTCATAACGATATGAGATTTATCTTATGATTTAAAATTTACATGACATGAAATTACACTCCAAAGAGCTTGATTGTAAAATTTTATATGATGATTTTATATTTTTTAAATATAAAAATTGATCAATAAATTTATATGTTTTTAAAAAATAAAACTTATTTTATATCTATCAATCATTTATTTTATATGTAAACAAAATTTATAGTAAATATTATTACTCTTACCAATCTGTAAGTCATTTATATGTGATATAACTATTACTCACACCAACAAAAATATTTTATTTACACAAAACTATCTCATTTCTGTCACATGCCTCTTTAGTAATTTTTTACAAAAATGTTTTTTGATTGGTAAATAAATATTACTCATGTTCAATTTACTTTTTTATTGAACTAAGTTTAATCATAGATGTTCGTATTTATTTATTTTAGAATAGTTTTGTGAGGTTTATTATATTTTTGTTATGCTTTTTTTCTTATGTGGTGAGATTGTATAAGAAATTGGAACAACTTAGATAGTTTTTACAATTTATGAATTTTTTTATATTTATGAGAAAAATATAAAACTTAAAAATTCAAATTGTATGTCCAAACAAAACTTTAATTTTATCTTATATAATTTCATATTATGGTTTCATCTCTAACGACCAAACAAGTCCTTAATATATGTTTAAGAAAATTAAGCATATAATTACTGATTATAACTTTCGAAAAGCCTTGCTTCCTTAAGCTTGCAATCAAATAAATAAGCGGAAGCTAATGAGTATGCACGCATGACAAATGGCGAGCACACCACAAGACACATGGCATGCAGGCAAAAGGGACACTTGTAGAATGATAAGTGTTGATTTTACCATTTATTTTAGTTTTTATTTGTGTGTCCTTTATTTGTAGAAAAAATTAAATATATACACCCCTTATATTACTATATTTATTTATTATTTTCTACCATTTGTAAAAATCTCAAAAATCCCTTTTTCTTAAACTTTCTCCAACTCCCGATTCATCCTATTTCAATTCTCCCAACTATCCTAAATTCACGCCTATTTTCAAGCAACTACTATTGCAATTTTTTTTTTGAATTTTTAGTTCAAGTTTTACTGAATTTCAAGCTTCTAATTAAGGTAATTCAATTTCTTCCTTCTCTGTCATCTCACTTCAATTTCACCTCCTTCGTTCTTCCATTGATTTCTACTGTAATTTTTTGTTGTTTTTACTCTTTTGTTCACTGATACATATGGATTTCGCTCCATCTTTTAGTGTTGGTCTCACACAGTTGAATCAAAATCAAGAAATTCTTGTTTCACCGGATTCTGATGCATCTTGGGAAGGTTACCACGAGATTAGATCCAAACATCGTAACGATCCCGTAGTTATGGATAAATTACGTGCAAAATTGATGTCGAAGTCTCCAGTTCAACAAGCACCCACAAAAGCAGAGAAAAAGATTGAAGGTATTACAACATGCTCTAATCTCCCAAAGGTATGAGTTCATCTAATCTGTATTATGTTATTTTTATTTTTAAATCTCGATTTTTCTAATACATTTCAATGTATCTTTCTTAAAGTTCGTATGGTTATACATAAGGTTCTGATATGATTTTTGTTATTATGTTTCTGATACATAAGGTCTACTGCTTTTTATAATTTTCGTGATACATCATGCACTAATCATGATACAAAAGATTTTTCTAATTTTGCATTGTTTATGATACATTAATTTCTGTCATTTCTATTATTTTTGATACATAAGGGCAAAATAAAAGTGTCTCATATCAATATACATAAGCTCTATATGTATATTGATTAGTCATGCACCTGATACATAAAGTCACTTTGTATCATCTATTCTAATGTATCATGTTATGTTATCTTTTCATAAAGTCAGATATACAATGTATCAAGTACAAGTTGTATTTATTCATTTGTTCTGTCAATGCAGGACCTGAAGTTTGTCATCAAAAAAATTCCTTCCCACTCTTTGAGATTCGACACTACATATACCGCTAATTTTATTGATGATTTCAAATTATCAATAGGTGAAGAAGGTATCCAGTTGTTTAGGAAAACCATCTTTGGTCACTATCTAAATATGCCACAGTGTACTTTTCAAGGTCAAATCATCAAATGTCTCTTACTTTTCGAGGTAGAGCAGAAAAACATATATAAATTGCATATTTATCACGTTCAAGGTAACATACTCCATTTCTCAATCAAGAAATTTGTTATTCTTATCGATTACCGATAATATTAATGAATTTCGGTATCCGGATGCACTTCCAAGCAGAATGTTGTCTAGATATTTTCCTGGTGCAAAAAATGGGGTAAACAAAGGACGTTTCGTTCAACTTTTTCTGATGGGAGGATGAAAAACCAATAAAGACGTTGTTCAGTTGGTCATCCTCTACTTCATTCACACTTTAGTCTTTTCTCAACTAGGCAATTCACCTATTTCTGTTAATGACTTTAGGATGGGGGAGGATGACAGATATGAGCAGTTTTCATGGGGTAAGATAACATTTTTCAAATTGATGAAAGAAATGAGGCAGGAGTTTACTACTGCCAAACAAATGTATCGTTTGGGCAGCATTCTATACGCTCTTAATGCATGGATTTACGAATGTGCATCTCAAGTCCCTTCTGAAATTATTGTAAGAGTGGATAATCGTATCCCCAGAATTCTTAATTGGCGTATTGTTGTGGTCAAGCCCAAATATAAGACCTTCATGTCTATCATTTTCAGTGAGGTATATTTCATAAAATCTTATTCATATTTACATCAAAAGTATATATCATATGTTGCTTATTAACTGTAGTTTAAGATTATTCATTTTGCAATTTTGCTCTGATTCAGTATACATAACATTTATGATACACTCAATAGTCTTGAATATGATACAATAGTCTATGTTCTGATACATAAGACTCATGTCATGAACTCATGATACATAATAATACTTGTTTTTTTTCCTGCTTTTCACTCTATTTTTTTCAGTATACATGCTCCAATATTATCCCAACTCAAAATGAAATGGAATCACTTGACATTCCTGACAGTGAACCTCATACTGAAGCTACTACATCAGCTGGCAAAGCTAAATTAATGGAACCTCAAGAACTCTCCGGATTTGAGGACTTTTCAACTAAACCATCCGAAGAATTGTTAAGAAGATCCGGTAGTGTTGCTGATACATCTTCTCCACCTCCTCTCAAAAGAAGGAAGACTGCCCCTAGTAAAAAATTAATTCCAGTAGAAACGGCTAACAAAGACAAAGATTTTATACCACCAAAGTCATCAAAAAAGCTTGTGTCTACTACTACAGAACGAGTCGCAAAGATTGTCCATGGTAAAAAATTTATTCCAGTAGGAGGTGAATCTTCCAGTCAATCGGACCAAATTGCTCAAGTGGAATTCAAAGCCTTAAATAAGTCTCTAAAGAAATATGTAAGTTATTACTATAAGATTTAAGTTAGTCAATATACTTTTAATAAGTTGATACATTCTGATTTTTCATATTATTGTATTAAGGTTGACCGGAAGTTCAAGTGACTAGAGAATAAAATTGATTCAAATTATACCAATCTCTTGAAAGCCATTGACAATATAGTACACCACGTGACTGGCACATCATCTTTAATTCAAAAGGATGATTTTATTCAACCATTTCATGTGGTGGAAGAACAACAAGCACCTATTGTATTGGAAGAGCACAATGATCCAAATAAATCTGATTCCTCCATAGCACATAACCAATCTCATGGCCAGGAAGATATTCAGATAGATACATCATGTAGTTCTTGATAATTCTGCTTTTTCTATTTTGATATATTTTTAAACTACTTGATACATTTCATGTTCATATATCAGATCATTAATTTTTATTTAATTGTCATTCTCATAAATAATTATTATTATAATTGTAGAAAGCAGAATCATTCAAGACGATACAAGAAATGAATGATGTATCAGAATATCACAGCGTCTTCATTAGATTCTCATCCTCCTATCAGGAAACGCTGGACCAAACGTCCTTTTTATACCATTTTGTGCACCAGGAAAACAACAATATGCTTAGGAGTGCATTCGGATAACGAAATTCATCGATATTATCGGTACACCGCAAATCGATAATAATAATAAATTTTTTGATTGAGAAATGGAGTACGTAATCTTGAACGTGCTGAATGTGCAATTCATCTGTGTTTTTCTGCTCCACCTAGAGAAGTAAGAGACATTTGATGATTTGACTTTGAAAGTTACAATGTGGGATATCTAGGTAGTGACCAAAGATGATTTGCCTAAACAACTGAATACCTTCTTCATCATCAATAAAATTAGTGGTATATGTAGTGCCGAATCTAAAAAAATAGGACGAAATTTTTTTGATCACATACTTCTGATCCTGCATTGATAGAACAAAAGAATAACTATGATTTGTACCAGTTACATTGTATATCTGATGTCACGACCCAAGCCTAGGGCCTAGACGTGACATGGCGAATGAGGAACCCGAAAGTACCTCAAACAAGCCTCTTAGCATTCTTTTAGCCTTTCATAGGTAATGATGATAAATAGACAAGCGGAAATCATAATAATAATAAATCTTCAACTTACATATGTCCAACAATACCTCTAACTATTAGATTTAATGGGGCTAAGACAAGTTCCTAGCTCACCCTCAATCATAATAGAAGAAATGCCATAATAAAATATCTTAACATATCATAAGCTAGAAAGACAAATGAGTATTGTTCCCGGAACATGGGAACTCACCAAAAGTAGTCTTCAATGGAATATCAATTAGCCACGTGGAGGAGAACGAGGAGGAGCACCGATCCCTACATGGTGATATCATGTAGGCAAAAGAGTATGCGTTAGTACTTTGAATGTACTAAGTATGTAAGGATGCATGAACATTGAGAAAATATTATAACATTTATGTAATATGGAACATAATGTAATACATGCATAATAAATCATATGGATATCCTTTAAAACATTCATTTTGTGGGAAGCTAACCATAACCGACATTTAAGACCATGCGAGCTATTACATGGAATTCAACATAACCCCTACGTTGGCCGGGGAGACTACTTGCTAGGTAGAACTCCGTCAACTTCATTCATTTCTTTAACTTTAACTTTAAGGGCTATTTATGGATCCATTAGCCTAAGCCTACAAGGGCTCCTATGTTGGCACATAGTTAATGAGACAAGGGGTTGCTACTAGGATTCCCTTACCGAATCCCACCTCAATGCCTCATTCGGTGCTAAGTCAATCCCACGGAATAGTTTAATACTTCAAAATATTCATAGCATATAACTTGAGAATTCAAACATCATATTCGGTAGAATAGCTCATTAAAACATTTGATAATTCAAATATGCAAGAATTGTCCTTATTGCATAAAGAATCCATCATTCATATCATTTCATCATTCTTTCATTTCATAAGACTCCCTTTTTGATCATGGATATTGCTTTCATAAACATTTATTTGAAGTCAAAGCTTTCAAGTCAAACTTTATTAAAAACATAGTAAAACTAGGTGGGTTCAAATCAGTTCAACTTGCAAATATGTATGTAAATAAATATACATAAATACTTTGAAATCCATTCATTAAAAATCATGCTTTAAACAACCCACCATGAATTTCAACAACCTTTAAAAATATAAATAAATAAATTACTTGCAATCCATCAATTCATACATATAAAATTATGTTGTATCAAAATAAACCAATAATCATTAGTTTAACCATGATTCATACTATTAAGTAAAAATAAAAATTACCATAACAAAATATTACTTGAAATCAAGAGACTTAATTGAAAGAGTTTTTGGACTATATGGATGGAAGAATTCATGGATAAACACCACATAACTTAGAGTAAAGCTTAAAGAAAATAACTATAATTTATCATATAATCAAAATAATTTAGACATGAGAGTGGAAGGAAACTCTCATTGAAACCTTACATACCTGGAAACCGAAGCTTTAGTTGGTACCGGAAGACTTAATGAACACTCTTGAGTCCTAGCTTCTCTCCTTGCCGGAATGTTTTGTGTACTACCCGGAATATATGAATCACCGGAATAGTATTTCTTTACTACTAAGAACTAAAACTATATTTGAGAATGTGTATAAAGAGAAGATTTGCTTGAGAAAGCTTGATGAATAAAATGAGGAAATAAGGTGGGTATTTATAGGTGGGAAAGATGACCTAACAATAAATAAAATAATTATAAATAAAAATCTGAAAATTTAGTGAAATATATTGATGTCATGGATGATGTTAAATGGAGGACAATTTATGTCATGAGTGATGTCAAATGTATCTAGATCTTTCTATGGTAGGTGAAATGAGTTATCTTTGACAGAATACTCTTTTTGGGAGCTGCGTTTGACTAAGATAAATTCCTTATTAGTATTTGGTGTCTCATAAGAATTGTAGATATGGAAGTCTAGTTTCATATCGTTCAAGAATCAACCAATTTGGATAAATCTACAGTGAGATATGATGTTTCTTCTATAAACACTCATTTCCGTAACAGCATCCTACCTTACAAAGATTAATTTATTTGACCTACTTAACCTTCGAATCTTAAAATATGGTCTTCATAAAAGTTGTAGGTAATGATCTTGTGGTTACTCAGAAATTTGAATCACTCAATTTGGATATTTTTATGAAAAGTTATGACCAAACTACAGAGGCTGTATCATGTTTAGGCAAAAATTGAAACATCGTATACAACGTTTTTAGGGGATATTACATCTGACTTTCTGAAAATATAACATAACATGATACATTAAACAATATAATACAAGGTGAATATATGTATCAGGTACATGACCAATAAGTAAACATATAGAGCTTGTGTATATTGATATGAGACACTTTGTTTTGCCCTTATGTATTGAGAACAACAGAAAAAACATAAATTAATGTATCATAAACAACGCAAAATCAATAAAATCTTATGTATCATGATTAATACATGATGTATCATGACCATTATAAAAAATAGTATATTTTATGTATCAAGAACATAATAACAAAACACATATCAAAACCTTATGTATCATCATACGAAGTGTGTATCAACATTAATAGATACAAAAATAATATATCTGATACATTTATCCCATATAAAAAAAGACTAAATGTATCATTACGGACTTTAAGAATGATACATTGAAATGTATTCAAAAAATCGATATTTAAAAAGAAAAATAACAATACAGAATAGAAGAACTTATAGCTTTGAAAGATTAGGGCGTGTTGTAACACCTCCAATTTTTTTCCCTGCTTCTTGGGTCCTTGTTGCACTAGAGATTTGGACTTCAATTTCGCACGTAATTTATCCATAACTATGGGATCGTTACGATGTTTGGATATAATCTCGTTGTAACCTTCTCAAGATGAATCAGATCCAAGAGAAACGAGTACTCCTTGATGTTGGTTTGACTGAGTAAGACCAATACTAAAAGATGGACCGAAATCCATATATATCAAGTAATGCCGATGAAAATTAAGAAAGTTTTTAAAATAAAATCGAAGAAAAAAATACAGTGAAGAAAAGATGAAATTGAAGTAGAATGAGAATGGAGAAATTATATTACCTTTTTTAGAAGTTCGAATTTGAGAAGAAGATGGACTGAAATTGAAAAAATGAAATCGCTTCCCCGATGGCTTGAAATTAGGCGAAAAATTAGTATAGTTGTTGAGGAGTAATGGGATGTATCTGATAGTTTGAGAGAGAAAAAATAAAAGAGAAATTTTTGATATTTTTATAAATGGTAGGGAATAATAGTAAATGTAGATATAAAAGGTGTGTAGTTAAGTAATTTTTCCTTTATTGTTTTCTTGGAAGAACAAATTGATTTTATTTGAAAAAACTGATGCTAGAATTGTAAAATGGTAGCAAATATATGGAAGACCAATATTTTTTAACTATGATTAAAACCCTCGTTTAATTAATTAAATTTAAGTCGTTGATATTAATATGAGACTTATAACACTTATTCAAGGAAGAATTTGAAGAAATGGAGAAAATTTAAATCCAATATTTTTCTCAACTTCCTTCATTAGTTCTTTTACCCAACTGCTTTAATAGGTGTTTGGTGTCTAATCTATATTTGTAAAAGCTTTATGCCTAAATTAGCTGATTAATACACAAACCTGCATCTTATATATACTTGTATGAAATTATTATTTTTTGTTAAATTCTTTGACAAAACTATTATGATTCCCTTTTTATTACTTAATGAAACACAGCTAATTAATGAGTAATATCAATTAAATAGTTCAGACTCTTGATTAGATCTTTTATCAATCAAATCATATCTTAATCACACTAATCTTTGTGATGTAAATATTTTACATCTTGATTGAATTCCATAAGACCAATCACTAAAAAAAAAATTTAGATAATAACTTCGTTGATAATTCATCGTTAAATAGCTCATAAATAATTATATTTTAAAAAATATGTCGTTAAATTACCGCTAGATAAAATTATAAGCGATAAATTTAATATTTAGCTATAGAATTTATTCTTATAAATTTTAACCTTAAATATATAGTATAATTTTTTATCTAAAGAAATTTGAATGAACCCTTACTTTGATTTTATAACAATATATCACAAGAATTTTTTAGAATCGTTCATTTCAAGAATATATAGGCCCCCTTTTAATGGAAGTTTCAAGTAGCTACAAAAGATGTTTAATTTTGCTGTCTAAATTCTTAATTAGATGAATAATCCAACAAGATTTGACACTTATTCACGTGTTAGTTTTTCTATTTTTAAGGGTGTGTTTGATATGAAAAGGGTGGTGCACTTTAATTATAACTTCGCACTGATAATATTTATAAAAAATGTAACACACTAAGATTAATTCTGAAAATGATGTTGTTGTCCAAAGGATGTCTAACTGTGGCATCAATCATTTTAGGGAAGATGTTAGCTAATATATATATATGAGTTTCTCACTTTTTTATTATTCGATATGTAATTTGAAAATATTGTTCAATACTTCTTTTATTTTTATTTATTTGTCAAATATTTTTTAATTTGATTTTTCAGCTTTTTACTTGTCAATTTTGACAAATTAAAAAATTAAAGGACAATCTTTTTCTTTCTATTATATCCTCAATTTATTAATATTGAGTTGATGTCTTTGAAAATTGTAGTATGTAAATATATTTAAAACTCTATCAATTAATAGGGATAAATTGGTAAACTCGTTATACCAATCATTGTTTTCTTAATAGGTATGTCAAGTTAAAATTTGACAAGTAAAAAAGAAACAGAAGGAGTATTTGTATATAATCGGGATAAATACTATGATAGATGAGGTGAAAATGAGGCGTATTAGAGGATGTGAAATACACAGTCAATGTAGAATATTACTTACGTAACTTGTTTTCTCTATTTTCATTAAAATTTTCCTCATTTTTTTTAAAGAAATTTATTTTTCTAAAAAGAGAAAATCTAAAATTTTGAGCAACAAAAAAAGTAAAAAAAAACAAAAAATTCCTCCTACAAAACGACCCTAGGTAAACTTTTTTCTTTCTTCAAGTACGAATTTATTTGACAATACATATCAGATGAATATAGTAGTAAAGCTTTTCCTTCTAATTTTAGTAAACATCATCTTGTATAAAAAAAAAACGTCAATCATTGAAATATTGTTAATCATTGTTTTACTTTTTTTTTGGACAGAATGGTTGAATAAAAGTTTAATAGATATATTATCATGGTATTTAGTTTGCTTATTGTTTCATCATCACTTTTTTTGTTTAATCATACGCGATAATTAAACACGTCTTTGCCAGCTACCTATAATAATTAAAAAAAGAACTTGATCAGATAATTCGTGTGGGGCATTTTCCACCTCACCTTTGATCTTTTCTTGGAACTATCTGAAAAATTAAGAACTCTTAACCATAATCGACTAACAAAAAAGACAATCGATCAATTGGACATAAAAGCATATATTTTTTTGGCTTAATACAGCTATCAATGGCCTCTTAAATTAATGAATAAATTTCATTTCAATACTTTAATTATAACTTGTTTTAGTTGAGCATTTAAACACAATATAATATGTTCATATTAGATACTGTCCGTTTAAATTTTGAATTATTTTTTTTGTACATATTCTAAAATGTTCATTACGTACATAAATTAATAAATTTAAATATATTATTTCCTTTAATTATATCATTGGCCTCAATACAATTGAGATTGATGTGTAGATGTGTAATTAAATATTTACACATACTGAGGCCAATTTTCAATGGTAATTAACAAATATTTACGATTAAATACTACAGTATAAAATAGTGTAATTAAAGGAATAGAAGACCCCGTAATTCAATAATTGAAATAATAATAATGAATCAAAGGATCGAAGGAAAAGAATGTTTGGCACTTTCTGGTAGTGAGTGACAAATGGATCTTGACATTTCTTTTTTCCTATTCGATGTCGATACTTGTATTGGAATACGATGAATTCAGATTCGCATCGAATAAGATTTTATTAGCAAGGTAGCGCTTCCTATCAATTATATTTTTTATACCTAAGGCTCGAAATCGTGACTTCTGATTAAGAAAAAATCAATTCTATTCATAACATCAAATTCTTTGATGGTGATATTTTAATTAATTATACATATTTTATTTTTACTAGTATATATTTCGTTATTGTTAGGCACCGCAGGAAGCCGCTAAAGGGTAAAGCCCGAAAGTCACGGATTATGTAAACTCAATACTGCCTCTTTCCTCGGTTTTTAAATTTATTTGTCATGTTTTAATTTTATATGATTTTTTTAAAAAATAAAAATAATTTTTGAATTTTATGATTTTAAATTTAAAATATATTAAAAGATTTTTAATCTTGTAATTTTAAATATATCACGTGAAAAGTTAAAATTAAAGAGTTGTTAAAAAAAATTCTTTTGAAATGGATTTTAAAAAAAAATTCTTTTGAAATGGATTTTAAAAAAAATTAGGCAAAGCAAATTAAAATGAAGAGAATATACCAAGTGTCCACTTTTTCTTGTGGTTGTCTAGTTTAAGAAATAATTTATTATTTATTTTTTGATTTATCCTTATTATTAACTATAGTCATTTTTTAATTTATTTTTTAAAGTATTAAATTTATTAAATTCAAAGAGTAATATAGTAAAATTATCATTCAATTTTTTTCTTCTCAAAAGAGTGTAAAACGTTTATATTGGATAAGTAAAAATGGTCGGAGGGAATATCATAATTTGTTTATGTATTAAAATATATTCACTTCCTCCGTTCACTTTTACTTGTCCAACTTTTCACATTCTTTAAGAAATATTACTTGATGAGGGTGATTACCACAATTTTATATTGATTGATATTTAGTTTTAGGTATTGAGAAATAATTTAAGAAATAAGTAATTAATGTTAAGGGTAAAATATATAAAAAATTAATATATTTTTTTATTAATATGCTAAATTGATAAGTAAAACTAAAAATATATTTTAATATAGTTAGAAAGTAAAAGTGAGCGAATAACGTATTAAATATCAATTCAATTATTCAATTATATATTTAATTTTAGATCACTATGCAATTCCTAAACTTTGAATTTTGATTTTGCTTTTTCCATACACAACGAATTATTTAATGTAACGACCTATTCCCGTCGTTAGGGATAGACTAATGGGGAAGGATTTTGGGCCAGAAAATTTCGGATAGTAATTTTGAAAAATTGGAGCTTAGGCCAGATTTGGACGAATTCTGAGTCAGGTGAAGTCTAGGGTGATCACGTGAATGATGGGAGGTCAAATTTATAATTTGATCGGATAGGCTGATAGCCAAGATGATACGGAGCATTTACGGCTTCGCAGAATTGCATTCGGGTGATAAAACTCCCGAATTCGAAGTTGGCGTGAAGAGTATATTTTAATATGTCTTTGAAAAGGGGCGTGTTGTGAAATGGGGGTTTGGAGCACAAACTCTGAGCTCACTGTTTTCATATATCCCGCCAGGGCGGGATTATTCTCGTCAGAGCAGGACAGCCGCGACTTAAGTCGTGAAAAAGACTAGAAACGGTCTTTTCTGCAACAATCAGTTTCTAAAACCCCAAGATGCGACCTAGAGCGATTTACATTGATTTTTCACGGATTTACATTGAAAGGTAAGGTTCTTGCATTGTAAGGTTGTAAAACCTTGAATTTGAGGTAGGTGATGGTCTAGTTTCCCGTATGTGTATCATATACTTGTTAAATAATTTAATGATATGCATGTGCGTATATAAATAGAGAAATATGGTAGATTATGCGTGAAATGATCACTTGCTAGACAGTTATTTTGATGAACCTTTTCTTGGTGGTATAAATGTGGTAAACGTTGAATGTTCTTGTAATTATGATATCTTGGGATCGGGTGTCACATTCCGACACATAATTTGAATCGAGTGTCACGTTCCGACATGTATTTTAATCGGGTGTCACATTTTGACACATAGTTGGATCGAGTGTCACATTCCGGGACAAAATTGATTGTTTGTAGGTCTCTTGAGAGGACCCTTATGTGAAATTATAGCATGTGTAAGGCATTGAGTTGTGATATTGAGATGTGGTTGACTTATTTTGTATACGTATATGCCTATTGCATTGAATTTACTTGTCTATGATCCGTTTACTGACTAACCGCATGATCCTATCAGTACACCATTGTCTTTGTGTACTAATACTATACTTGATTTGCCTTTTTGTTGAGTACAGGGCATATTCAACCGGTTGCGGAGAGAACTCGTCTAGAGGAGTGATCATGTCTTCGAGTTCAAGGGTGAGTTATTCCTTCAGGCTTCCGTGGATTCTATCGTTATTTTAGTCCTTTTCTTTTCCAGGACTTAGGTGTTCAGACAATGTTTATATTTATTATTGGTTTCTATTTGGAGTTGTACTCTTGTTTTAGACTTGTTAGTTTAGAGTTTTGGTACGATGACTTTCAATTCCTAGGGGTGTTTAATTCCGCACAATGGAGGTTATAACTAGTTAGTTTTCTGAGTTTATGGAAACTCAGCACTTGTCTTTGATTTAAACATGCTTCCGCATCTTTAAGCTTGTGTACGTATTGCGATTATTGTTGTTGGGTTGTTAGAATGGTTCTCCCACTGAAAAGTTAGAGTGGGTGTCAGTCACGACGGATTCGGATCGTAACATTTAAGCAGCTTTTAATGAATTATAACTTGAAAGTAGATTGAATATTGGAGAAGTACAGGATTGGGAAATCTGCTTATTTTTTAAAGTAATTTTATTAAAATTGTTTTTTCTGACAAAATATTTTGAGGTTAAAGTTTGTTTCAAGTCATTTTAAGATGTGCTTTTATTAATATTTTAAAAAATTGTTAATATTTGACTAATCTATTCAAAATTATTTGTAAGTGTTAAATTACGATAAAGTATGTAACGATTTTCTTCAATAGTATCATTTATTAAAAATTAATTTGGTTTTATTATTTAGGAGAATTTTAATTAATGGGAATAGAAAATTTTCAATATTAAGAAAAAATGGCAGAAGTCTTAATTATTGAGTGAATGTGACAATCTTAACATGTGCTAATGACATTAATTTTAAAATTCTCAAATTTTATTATTTACACAAAAGTTCTATCTTCTGCATCCCACCCCTCCCCCTCCTCACTCTTCTGCCACCGGCATACTGTCACACCCCGATATTAACAGGGTGTGATGGGCACCCGACCCCCTGCTTGGAGTCGAGCGAACCCGCTGCTTCATAGTACATACTTAATCTCTTTAGACTTTTACATCAATAAGAAATGAAAACCATAGCTAAGCTTTCCTAATCTTCTTTTTTTTTTCCAAAATCTATCATCCTATAAAGCTCGTGACATACGACATAATAACCTATCGGCTGGTGACGCCGCTTACAAAGCTGACACTCTATACCCACAACTCTGTCTGCAAAGTCTCTAACTTCGAATGAAACATCATAGCTCATATACTCTGACTCGGCAGCACTCCAGGAACAAGTGGAGTTGCTAACCCTGCTGCAACATCTTCTATAATAGCTTCTACTTGTCTGGGTGTACCTGCGTGGCATGAAACGCAGCCCCCGAAGAAAAGGGGGTCAGTACGAGTAATGTACCGAGTATGTAAGACATGAAAATCAGCATAATAAAGAACATAAGGTAGGAACAACCATATCATAGAATCATAGAACATATAGTGAGATAAGAGAGTAACCTGTACATATGAGTGCCCTTTTAGGCCGGATGCCATGCATGCTTATCTTTTCCTTTAAAAACATTTCTTTTTCATATACATAGAAAATAAAAGTAATATCACCGAACAACGTCGGCTCGCCCACATATGTCCCGCGTCCGGAATGAAAATTACTCCAACTGATCAGGTGGGAATGCGTCTATAGCGCCACATATACACCTCCCCATATCCCCCATATACATATACATATACATATAGACAACATGCACGAGAGCCCAACGAAAGTCGCATATTTATCGGAGTGACGGAAGGTCGGTAACCTCCAATTATATTATGGATTAATCATGGTCGCTTCGTCTCACCTTGAAGGAACAATTGTTATAAGATGAGACTATTACTTAAAAATCAAGACGAGAGTAATATCAAGAACCTTTTAGACATGAATCCGTTCTTATCATAGCCATTATAACATATTCTCATTCTCGACGTCATCAATGTCGTTGTAAAACATATCTATCGTTACTATCATAAAAGCTTGTAATACTGTAAACCTTTGTCTTGAAAAGCTATAGACATTTTAGAAAACATTGACGGGTTATAGAAAAAAAAATAGTCATTCCCTTGGGACCATTGACACCTAACTTTTGGAAACAAAAAAAAATGGAAGCACTTATGAAACCATAACATCGGGATCATGCCTTGAAAGAAAAGGGTAAGCCTTACATACTTATGACAAAGACATGCCAAAAGAAGGAACAATTAGCTTTACATACCTGTGTCGCACCTTACTAGCTACGCTTATGCGTCCAACTTGTTTTTCTACATTCAAGAGAGTTGACATAGTCATTAGATTCACCACCATATACTTGTCTTCATCCTTTAAACAAATTAATTTCCAATCTGCCAAAATTTCGGCAGCATCTCCCCTGTAAATACACCATCCACGAGATCTCAACTCGTCCACCATGTCAACAACAACAACCAGCAGTATATATACAATCAAATCACCTCAACTTTACACAACACAAGCTCCAAACAACTAGCATAAAACTACGATATCAAAATAGAGTTTTTAACCTTTATTTCGTAAAATCTTTAACCATATCATTCTAAAAGTTGATTTTCCTCTATAATCAATAATGATTAGCTAGTATAAGTCCTAAATTATTGATAAAGATATTTTTGCTTTGAAAAAAAATATTCAATTTTTTTATGCCTTTACATTTTCAGCCTCTCCCCATAGCAAAATTATATTTCTGTTGCACTTCTCCATTTTCCTCCAAACTAACTCATGAGTTTATCTCAAGAAAGTGCTTTATTTTTATTTATTTATTTTTTAAAAAAACTTTTAACTTCCCATAACCTTAACTAAGTAGGTCAAAATAGAAAACTTATCAATATGTGCGATTCAATCAAATTTATTTATTAATATATCTGAATTATATAAAATTTATACATTGTTTATATATATATATATATATATATATATATATATATATATAGTATACGTAAGTTATATTGTATTTAAGTATATAAAATCTATACAATTGCCAGCTATTTTGTAAACTAAATCAATCAAATGCATAGGACTGTACTTAAAAGTCGAAATCTTGTGTTGAGTCTTATGAAAGATAAATGGAGGAAAAAACATGGGGACAATTTTTGATATATTTTTTTTAAAAAAAAAATCTATTTATTCCAAATAACATTTCCACTTGAAAAGAAGTGTCCTAATACCAGACGCCATACGAAAAATAAAAAAATTAAATGAATTCAAGATGTATGTCTCCTACGTACACACATATTTATATGTATTATTACTAAAATTTATTACTGCTAAAATTAATATTTTGATTGATATAAAAAGTACACATTTATCGACTACTCCCACAAGAATGGCTCATCGAGACGGTATACCATTGTGTCAGCTCCACTCAGCTGCTGCCATGTGGACATTGTGCACCAATAACGGTTATTTTGATCCACCACATCAATGGAAAGATCAGGCAAGTCGAAAAATGTGTCATCATCCTCTCTTGATGGAGAATTTAGAGATTCTTTGATATTTTCCAAGAATAAATTTGTTGATGAATGGCAATTTCGTAATTCAACTCTATTTGGCTCGACTCGAACTACTTCTTCTTCTTCCTCTTCCTCGGGAAATGGGATGACAGCAGCCTTTGCGGCTACTGCTTGAATATCCTTATGAGAAGTGGAAGCCGGACGCGGGTATTGATCAAACAAATAAGGAAAATTAAGGTGAGCCGAGCATCCCTTGATGGCTAAAGCCGCAACATCATGTGCTCGAGCTGCCATTTGAGCCGATGGGTAAGTACCTAACCATATTCTTGATTTCTTTTTTGGCTCTCGAATTTCGGACACCCATTTTCCCCAACTCCTCTTACGTACTCCTCTATAGGTTGGGTGCTTATCATCGTCTTCATTATTTTTCTTCTTTTTCTTCTTTTCTTTATTTTTGTCGTTGTGGACGAATTCTTGAGAAGAAGAAGAAGATGATGTTGCGGTGGTCGAAGGAGAATTCAAGCCATTTGAGATAAAATCATGACGGTTTTTTATTTCTTCTTGATTTTCCATGATAGCTAAAGTGGCTATACTTTCTTGTGAAGTTTGTTGCAGCAAGTAAAGAAAGTAGAAAGGAAAAATCTATTAAAATAGAAAATTTTGATATGTTTGTTTTGCTTTGGGGTCCTTCCTATATATAAAATATTGTTGTGTTCATTTAAATAAAGGAAATAAAGATGAAAAGGACCTTTTCAAGCAAGGGTGTCAACAATTAAGCTATTTTGCCACCCATGTGGTAATTGCCATACATTATTTTTTTTCTCTTTTTCCTACTCTCATTTATTTTTAAATTTTTTATTGGTCTTGTCTACTTTTGTAGGAAAAAAGTAAAAATAAAAATAGTCAAACTTTTCTATAAGATATTGTTTGTTTGAATATATTCTTTAATTATTATAATAAAATATTATTATAAAGAATATAATATGAAAAATCAATTTCAAAAAACTTAATATTTATAATAAAATATCAAAAAGGATGATTGTTACATAGAAATTTGAATGGAATACTAACATGTTGAAATGCCAATAAGATGTATTTTGGCCATATATAGAGGGTAGAGTTATTGTCATAATCAAAAACCATGTATTGCACATGAAAGTTTGACATAAGACCTTAGTAGGGTTACAAATGACTCAGTCCATTCATTTTTCATTTACTTTTGTGTCCACCATTTAATAAGGAAGAAATTAAAAATTGAAAATAATAATAATAAATAAATGCTTTGCACATTTTAAGAACTAATCAAGCTGAATTTTTCACTACTCACAAATTATATTCTCTTATTTTAAGGAAAAAGTTATCTCAAAAATAGTTATTCCTAAAGACTACAAACATCTTAATTATGGGATGATATTATGATTTTTTAGATACCAATGAAGAGTAAGTAATTTTAAAACTCTTCTAATTAATACTTTCCTCGTTCACTTTTACTTGTCCGAATCAACGATTTATATGAGTATTTTACTATAATATATTATGGGTGCAAAATTTGATTATTATAAGTTCATTCTCCTTACCCTCCCCACCCTTCAAGGAAAACTAAAATAAAATGCTAGGCTTTGTTGATATGTCTTCTGCAAGTTGTCCTAATTACTACATTTCTGCAATGGCTTCACAACTTGCCCTAATTCAAGTAACACAACCCTTTGAAAAGAGATACAACAACAACAACAACAACAACCCAGTGAAATCCCACATCGTAGGGTCTGGGGAGGGTAGAGTGTATGCAGACCTGACTCCTACCAATGTAGGACGGTTGTTTCCGAAAGACCCTCGGCTCAATAAAAACATAGAAAAAGATCAGACAGGAATATTAGAGTAAATCAGTAGATGACGAAAACGGTCCAAACAGTAGTATAATCAAAGCATAAAAAACAGTAGATATTATTATTAGATAATAACATAAAGGGCAGCCCGGTGCACTTAAGCTCCCGCTATGCGCAGGGTCCGGGGAAGGGCCCGACCACAAGGGTCTGTTGTACGCAGTCTTACCTCATTATTAGATAATAACATAAATACCATAAATAACATACGTCAGAGTACAGGAAATCATAGTGCGTTAATACGCCTACGAGTAAGGGAGAATAAAACAACTATGTACTAGCCTTCTACCCTAATATGTGTCCTCCACACCCTCCTATCTAGGGTCATGTCCTCGTTAAGCCGTAAATGCGCCATGTCCTGTCTGATCACCTCTCCCCAATATTTCTTCGGCCTACCCCTACCTCTTCTGAAACCATCCATGGCCAACCTCTCACATCTCCGCACTGGTGCATCTGGGACTCTCCTCTTCACATGTCCAAACCATCTCAGTCGCGTTTCCCGCATCTTGTCTTCCACCGAGGCCACTCCTACCTTTTCTCGAATAGCCTCATTTCTAATCTTGTCACTTCTGGTATGCCCACACATCCATCTCAACATTCTCATCTCGGCAACCTTCATCCTTTGCACGTGGGAGACCTTAACTGGCCAACACTCCGCCCCATACAGCATAGCTGGTCTAACGATCACTTTGTAGAACTTGCCCTTAAGTTGTGGTGGCACCTTCTTGTCACATAACACACCGGAGGCGAGCCTCCATTTCATCCATCCTGCCCCAATACGGTGTGTGACATCATCGTCGATCTCTCCGCTGTTTTGCATGATAGAACCAAGGATTGTGTTAGAATATATGAAAATATAATCTGACAGATTGTATATATTTAGTTCCTAATATATAGATATTTAGTTTCCTTAATTATAGCCTAATTATACTCTTGTATTTTGTGTATATAAACTGATGAGGTTAATGAAATAAATCAAGGAATTAATATCTTTCATGGTATCAGCTATCTAGGGCACGATCCGACCTTCTTCATTCTTCTCGGATTCTCGTTGCCGCCGCCCCTCTCCTCTCCCTCTTCTTCTCTTCTCAATCACCATGTCTAACTCCAAATCTTTCTTTCATCCTGCTCGTATTGTATCCAACATCAAGAACCATGTTTCCATCACTCTTGAGATGGAGAACGTACAATATTCCACATGGACAAAACTCTTTAAGATTCATACAAGATCCCATCGGGTAATTGATCATATTATTTCTTCGGCAGCGGGCATGGAGAAACGGCCTCAACAAGAAGAGGACAAAGAGTTGTGGTCCACCCTTCACGCCACCGTTCTCCAATGGCTCTATGCTACTATCTCTCATGATCTTTTGCATACAATTCTTAAATCCGACACCACGATGATGAAGGCTTGGAACCATTTGCGTGACATATTCCAGGATAACAAACACTCTTGTGCTGTCACCCTTGAGTACGACTTCACTCATGTAGACATGACAGATTTTCCGAATGTCTCTGCCTATTGTAAATATCTCAAATCTCTAGCAGATCAACTCAAGAATATCGACTCTCTGATCTCTAACGATCGACTAGTTCTTCAACTGGTCTCTGGCCTTACCGAGCCCTACCACGGTGTGGCCACTCTTATTCGCCAATGTGACCCTTTGCTTCAATTTTATCAAGCTCGTTCGATGCTCACTCTTGAGGAGACTGATCGTGCTAAGAAAGTGGCCCAAAGCTTCTCTGTTGTCTTAGTTGCTCACTCATCCGAGGGTCCTCCTGATGTTCCTGATAATTTCTCTTTCAACCGCAATACTAATGGTGGGAAGAGGAACCACAACCAAAGCAATAATGGTAAAAAGTATCGCGATAACAATAGTGGTCGTGGAGACGGCAAAGGAGCTGCCAGAATCGATGGTAATGCATGTTGTAATGGTCAGTTGGGAGGCAAAAACAGTCGCGACACTGGGCAGCAGTCAGTGAGGAAGAACCCTCCGCTCTATTCTCCATGGGCTGGTGGGCAGCAGTGGTCGTGGATGGCATTATGGAGTCCTAGGGCTATCCCACCGTGTCCATATCCTTCAACTTCTTGGTTCCGGCCCAATTATGGACAATAGCAACCACCACGAGCGAGTGTTCTTGGACCCCGACCTCAGCAGGCCTACACGGCAGCCCCTACTCCTATGGACATTGAAGCCGCTATGCATACTCTTGGGATCACTCCTCTGGATACAAATTAGTACATGGACACTAGTGCCACTTCTCACATGACATCCACACAAGGTAACCTCATGTATTATTTTAATAAGAGCAATAAATGTGGTATAATTATTGGTAATGGTCAATCAATTCCAATTCATGGCTATGGTCACACTACTTTGTCTTCCCCGTGTCCTCCCTTGCACTTAAATAATGTTCTTCATACCCCTCACCTAGTTAAAAATTTGGTGTCCATCCGTAAATTTACCATTAATAACTCTGTCTCTGTTAATTTTGATCCCTTTGGATTTTTTGTGAAGAATTTTTAGACGGGGAGGCTGGTAATGAGGTGTAATAATCGGGGAGAGCTTTATCCAATCATCAATATAGTCACTTCACCATCTACTTTTGCTGCTTTGGCACCATCTCTTTGGCATGCTCGTTTGGGTCACCTAAGAGCACCTGTGTTGAATTTCCTTAGGAAGAATAAATTGATTGATTGTAATCAAAGTAGAGATATTCGTATTTTTCATTCTTGTCCTCCTGGAAAACATGTTAATTTGCCATTTTATGCTTCGAATTCTAGCACTCTTATGCCATTGATATTATATACATAGTGATCTTTGGACATCACCCGTTTTGAGTTCCTCAGGTCATAGATATTATGTCTTATTTATGGATGATTATTCTAAATTCTTTTGGACGTTTCCTTTATTGAAAAAATCACAAATCTTTTCCACATTTTTAACTTTCAAGACATTTATTTGAACTCACTTTGAGCGGGACATCAAGAATATTCAATGTGATAATGGCACAAATTTAATAATGGACCCTTTTGAGACTTCTGTAAAGCCAATGGTCTGTCGTTTCGATTGTCATGTCCTCACACATCTCCTCAAAACGGGAAAGCCAAAAGACAAATCTGTACGATTAATAACATTGTTTGTACCTTATTGGCTCATGCTTCCCTTCCTCCTTACTTTTGGCATTATGCTTTGCAAATGACAACTTACCTTCTCAACATCCTTCCTCATAAACTGGTAAACTATCAATCCCCTCTTTGCATTTTTTATCAGAAGGATCCCTTTTTTTTCATCTTCGTGTATTTGGGTGTTTATGCTATCCTCTCATTCCCTCCACACTCATAAACAAACTTCAACCCCAGTCAACCCCGTGTATTTTTTTGAAATATCCGTCACATCATCATGAATATAAATGCTTTGATTTGTCATCTCAAAAAATAATCATTAGCCGTCACGTAATATTTGATGAGACGCAATTTTCTTTTGCCAAGTTACATACTCCTCAAAATCACACGTTTAATCTCTTTCAGATTGTGGTGTCAAACTAATTTTTTTTAGATATCTATACTTTTTTTAATTATTATTATTATAAGAGAATGAAATGTTAGATAAATAATTACTCAGAGAATTAATATAACATGGTCGAAATGGAGAAGCTCTATCAAAGTGTTAGATGATAGAAGGATGCTTATCAAAGTGAAAAGTAATTTTACAAAAGAATTATAAGATCGAAAATTTTATATAGTAGTGATTAGTGAGTGAGCCACCAACATATTCAGAAGATGAGTATTGAAGCGAGATGTGAATATTAAAATGAATATGTAATCATATAAGATTAGATATAATGAAAGATTAGCATATTTGTCAAAAGGTGTAAGTAGCACACGCAGAGGATAAAATAAGAGGTCATTTGAAATGGTTTTTGGTCATATCCTACATCGATTTTGCATATGTTTTGATTAGCATATGTGAAATTATGATAAGTGAAGCCGTTGAAAAAAGGATGAGGTAGACTTAAAATCACATAGAATAAAGTTGTCTCAAAAGACCTATAATTTCTTGAATTGGAGTTAATACAAACTTGGTTAAAGATACACTACAATGAAAGATTTATCAATCTTTATCTATTAGATTTGACAAAAACCATGAAGAATTTTTTTTTAGGAGGAACTCACATTTAGAGATACAATTTTTGTAGTGTTTGCTATATTTCTAAATTTGGTGCAACTTTTTAAGATGTAATTTTTGTTATTTTTAAAAATTTATTTTTAGCATTTAATGTTTTATTGTGTTGCATATTTTTATAATTTGATAGTTTTTTATGGTGTTTATGATTAAAAAACATAATCCATTATTAACGACAAATCTAGTAAATATGTTTAAATATTTGACAGAGATTAAAATATTTTTTTATCAAATTATAAAACCAGAACTATTAACTACATAATTAAAAAAATATTTTAAATTTATCCTCAAATATAAGAAACCATTTTCTCTATAGTTAAATATAAAAAGCAGCCAAAAAAAACACCAATAAGTTGACCAATTAAAGATATTTACAAGAAAACAAAAAAAGATGAAGCACTAATTAATTCGTACTGTCATTCATTTGTTTTTTCAAATGTGCGCTAGCTTTTTTAATAATGGCAAATGGACAAGAAGCTTTTGGCCGTGTGTTTCTACATTTATTATCGAAATCAATTCGAGTTTTTCCAATAAATATATTTATTAAGTTTTAAGAAATTAAATTAAAAAAAATATTTTTTTCTATTTTAAAATAAATAATAATTTTAGCCTGAATACAACCCTTAAGAAATTACTCATTTCTGGAAAATCAGAGGTTCTTTTATTAACTTACCCTAATCAAAGAAACGCTAATTAATAATTCTTTATTATATAAATCAGAATATTTTTTTAAAAAAAATCAATTACTTCTTAAAATTCTAGAACATCACTTATTTTAAAATAAGAAAAAAATAATAAAACACCAAATATTTTGAAAAATTGAGAGAATGCTACATCTGACTTTGTTACACATGCATCGCATGCTAAGAAGTCCAATCTAGTTTAGTTTAAAAAGTATCTAACTTGGAATAAGAAATTGTTATTTCCTTAATTTCACTCTCTTTTTTCCTTATTCTATTTTTCTTTCAGAATTTCGGTCAAAATAAAATTTATGAATAACAACTATATCTATAGAGCTTAATTAAAAAGAATTTAAAAAAATTTCAAATCACGTTTAGAAGAGAGATTTTTTATATTTTTTGCTTGCCTTGAATAGTACGAACCTATGAATCGTAGCAAAGAATTTTTGCTTCAATTCTCTTCACCTTACTAAATTCTACAATGGAAACTCATGTTGAGGCACTATAATCGATAAACGAACAAATAAGTATGTTTTGGTGTTGGGTCGGAATATGTGGATTGATCCAATTCTATTAGAGGAGTTTCTAGATTCCTACCTTTAAAACTAAACGTAAAAAAGGAGAGTGCTATTCTATCTATCTATATTATTATAAAAGCACGAATGCTAAGTTTATAGTAAGATACATATTATCCTATTAAAAATAGAAGTTTAACATTAAATCTATTTCAAATAAATTATGAGTAGAGAATTTCTACACGTTTAATAATTAAATAACAATTATTTAAAGAAAATAGTAAATAAAATTTTTGTTTATTGTAAAAAATAGTAAATGATAATTTTATCTATTATAGAGTCTTTCAATAAAGGCAGTGTTCAATCAATAATTCAATGAGAACAACTTTCCGTCATTAACATTTTTTCTAAATTCAAGATTATTCGAGACCCAACTCCTTAATTTTGGGTTGGATCTCAATTTGAGTGTCGGATCCTGAGTTAGAAATCGAGGTAAGATTTCGGGGAGTTAGGATTGGGTCCCGAGTTAGGTGTCAGGGTGGAGTTTCGTGTCGGGTGTCGGAGTCAAGTTTCAGATCGAGAGTCGAGATGGGGTCCTAGGTCAAGTATCAAAATGGGTCCTTAATCGATCGTCGGGGTTCGGGGTCGAGTGTCGGGATCAAATCCCGGTTCAAAAGTAGGATTTGGTGGTTGGGTCCTGATTCAAAATTCGGATTGCGAATCAAAAGTTGGAGTCGGGTCCTAGGTCAGATTCCGGTTCGCAAGTCAGATACAAGGTCTGATGTCGGGGTCGAATATCGAGTCGAAAGTCGGGACGGGTCAGAAGTCAGAAGATGGGGACGGTCTCATGTCGGATGTTAGGGTTGGGTGGGGTCAAATCTCGATTCAAAAATTGGGTACAGGGTCAAATCTCAGGTCGGAAGTCGAATCTAGATCTGAATCTCGGATCGGGTCCTAGGTCTGGAGTTGATGTCAGAAGTGCGATCTTGAATCACTGTCAGGTGTTGGTCGGATGTCGGAGTTGAGTTTCGAGTCAGGTCGGGGTGTCAGGATTGGCTCCCGAGTTAGGTGTCAAGATGGAGTTTCGTGTTGGGTGTCGGAGTCAGATTTCAGATCGAGAGTCGAGATGGGGTCCTAAGTCAACTATTAGAGTGGGTTCTTAATCGATCGTCGAAATTCAGAGTCGAGTGTCGGGATCAAATCCAGGGTTGAAAGTAGGATCTCATGGTAGGGTCCTGATTCAAAATTCGAGTTGCGAATCAAAAGTTGGAGTCTGGTCCTAGGTCAGATCGGGGTCATATTCCGATTCGTAAGTCAGATCCAAGGTCTGATGTCGGGGTCGGATCTCGAGTTGAAAGTTGGGCTGGGTCAAGAGTCAAAAGCTGGGTTGGGTGGGGTCAAATCTCGATTCGAAAGTCTGCTACAGGGTCGAATTTCAGTCGAAAATCAAATCTAGATCTGAATCCCGGATCGGGTCCTAGGTATGGAGTTAATGTCAAAAGTGTGGTCCCGAATCAGTGTCAGGTGTTGAGGTCGGATGTCAGAGTTGAGTTTTGAGTCAGGCCAAGAGTCGATTATCGAGATTGGATCTGAAGTAAGAAGTCCGCTCTTGGGTCGAATCTTGGAGAAAGTGTTGGATTGGGAAATGGATTGGGAGTCAGGGTCAAGTCTTAGTTTGAAAGTAGTATTTCGATTCAAGCATTGGGTGTTGAGGTCGGATGTCAGCGTCGAGTCCCGAGTCGGGTGTCGAGTGTCGGAATGGGACTCCGAATTAGTCATCAAAATTCTTTTTTGTATGATAATTGATAAAGAGTAGCGTGCAAAGCACGTTCATAGACACTAAAAAAGGGCAGCCCAGTGCACTTAAGCTCCCGCTATGCGCAGGATTCGGGGAAGGACCCGACCACAAGGGTCTATTGTACGCAACCTTACCTTGCATTTCTGCCAGAGGCTGTTTCCAAGGCTTGAACCCATGACCTCCTGGTCACATGGCAGCAACTTTATCAATTATTCCAAGACTCCCTTTCCCGTCCATAGACACTAGTATAAAGAAAAAAGAGTAAATATTTGATACACTTTTTTATGATAAAACTCTCTCTACATTAAACAAAGGTAGCCACCATCCAATCCATCAGATCATGCGGGTACCCACTCTAACACATAAGTAGGAGAATCCTCAATTCCTTTAAAGAAAATAACATGCGGAAGTTTAACAAAATATCAATAATATCCCTAAGAGTCAGGAATACACTATAATTGAATTATCAAAACTTTAAGGTTAATTACAGGAAACATTCTAACACTTCCAAGGATACAAGTATAAACAGATACAAGAGCTTCTAAAGATACATAGTATAAATAGAGTAATGATACAACTCCAACTATATCGAAGGAAGAGTAGAACATGTTAGAGAATCATCTTCATCTTCACCTAAGAAACATCATTGACCCTACAACTAGACTATGCCAAGTAGCGTAGCTAGAGTATAGTATTAGTACAAACAACACGTACTAGTAGGCATCATCGGTCAATCTAATACCCACCGCATAAAAAAAGGGAAGTCCGGTGCACTAAAGCTCCCGCTATGTGCAGGGTCCGGGAAAGGGCCCGACCACAAAAGTCTATTGTACGCAGCCTTACCTTGTATTTCTACCAGAGGCTGTTTCCAAGGCTTGAACCCGTGACCTCCTAGTCACATAGCAGCAACTTTACCAGTTACTCCAAGGCTCCCATTCACCCACCGTATAATATAAAGAAATTAACAAAAAGTATACATGCTCTTGAGGAAATACACCGCCAAATCTTTATATACAAACTCTTATCATTCTCATTAACCTCATTAAATTCGTTCAAACCTAGCTCTCATCCATTTGAGTTATTCTTCTACCAGCTCTCATCCCTAGCCCTTCTATCACATAGAGGAGTTTTCAAATAACGTCCACGACTAAATTTATCTAACTAGTCTATTACCTTTAACTTTCATACCAACACCTGGCCCTACAATAAATAGCATCTCACTTGAAAGAGAAAAATATTTAGGTGGACTAAGGCTCATATTCTAATCGCACTGGCCCATCTTGGCGGGACTTAACCCACTCTGGTGGTCTCGCCACAATGGGATTCATCCCGCCAGGGTGGCGTGCCCAGAGGCAGAATCTCCGAATTCTCTCCCAATTCCCCCTTCTTCATATGTACCAACAGGCCAAAATCAATATTTGACTCTAAGTCGCCAATCTTACTAGACCACACATCAACTGCTCTCCACTTGTTTACCCATGACCTCATACCTACGATATGGAAGCATCTAGCCACCAAAACATAATCTGAACAGGCTTATACAGAAGCACATTACTAATTTACCATTTCAAAGGCAGTATATAGTTTCACAATACAACACTTGGACCTTCGGTCCTTTCAGATCAATTATTACACATGATAGACGTGCTCAATTATAATTGAGTGAGTTTCTCTATCATCACACATATAATCAAGATTAATTCACAGATGATAGCCACACAAATGTTCTCTCATGAAATCCATACCCAAAAAGTTAGTATATCGGTGCGACACCCAATCTAATAGTTAGTATGTGTCGAAATGTGACACCCGATTTAATAAGTATGTTGAAATGTGGCATCCGATCCAATATCACAATCACAAACACAATCACAATCCACAACGAATAGTTCACATACTTGCACAATCAAGTAACAGGTTCATTACATGCAATTGTGCACAAATAGTCATTTCATTGGTTTCATTCTATCTTTCCCTTTATTAACAATATTTCATCAAGCATTCTTTATTCAAGGCATCACTTTTGGTAGAGCAAGTTCAAGATTATAAATTTCACGATCTCAAAATTACAGACCAATCAGAACAACATATCAATCACCCTACCACTATAATTCAATGTGGAAAATATCACAACATTATTCAATCACTATTAAGAGTTTCTCTATGATATACGCTAAACCATAACCTACAACCACAGGTAATCCAATAGGTTCATGGTATGAAGTTTATCAACATTAAGTCATTCACATTCACCATTTATTTTATGATACACATTAATTAAGTAATTCATAGAGAATAATCAGTATAAACACCCACAATTTTGTATAAGCTTATCACTATATGCATCAATAACCCATAATCTCCAAGTTTCAAAATTCCATTATGACCCAGCTATTATCTACACTTAATCTTACAATAGTCATTGGCCTTCTAAACATTTTCACTAAGGTTAACATTCAAAGATTTGACCTGTATCACTAGTCATATAATAATCATGACCCACAATATACATTCCAGTCTGAACAAGAATTGACAATCATTTAACCATCCATACTCTCTGTCCGAAGGCCTAGGCATGAAATCTCCAGTCAATCTATATTATATTAAGCAATGGGAATGAATTTATAACTACTTAATTGAAAAAAACTAGCCTACTTAGGCGCCAAACAATTGTAGAAGGATTATAGCATGATCTCTAACTTTCGGAAGGACAAACTATGGATACGAGCCTGAAATCCGTGGGTTATAGCATTTCTTGAACTAGAATTCCCTTCTTCCCTTCTTGTCACGACCCGACCTAAGGCCTAGTTGTAACACGATGATTGAAACCCCGAAGAACTCCAACCAAGCCTCTTGTACATATTATAAGCATTAATAGGGTAAAGCAAAAGTGGAAACATCATAAGAGAGTCTAAACCATGATTAGTAAATGAAGAATGTCACATGACAACATAGACTCAAAACAATTGTCCAACTAGATGCCTCTACACATGAGTATGGGCGAGGGCTAAGACATGTCTCTAATTCACTCTCAATATGAAACATAACAAAAGTCTTTAAAAACAGTAACAAACTTGATGAATAGTCCCCGATAAATGAGGACTCACCATACTTCCGTTGCATAGAAAAGCTTACTAGCTACGTGGACGAATATGATCTTCAACCTCAACCCCTAAATTATGAGACAATGTAGACAAAAGTATGCATTAGTACGTTGGAATGTACTAAGTATGTAGGCAATACAATGCATAGAAAACCATGTTTGTACAAATGACCATTTTACATAGCATGATAGGAGAAGTAGTCAAAAATCATAAGTAGTCTTTAAGAAGGACCAATGCATAATAAACCATAAGAGTATCATGTAAAGTAAAAGATAAGATTAGTCATTTACAATATAAAAAGACCATACATATGTGGGATAGAAACCATAACCGACAATAAGACCATGCGAGCTATAACATGAAATCCCAATGTTGCCCCTACATCGGAGGAAAGAGGAATCTACTTGCCAAGGTAGACTCTACCCCGCTAGGCGGGTCATGCGTATGCTATATGTGGATCCACTAGCTAGGCCAAAAAGGCAATCCTATGGTGGCACGTAGTTATGAGACAAGAGACTTTATATAAGAACCCCATACTTCGAGCCCCCACTTCAAGTCCATATTCGGTACTAAGTCAAATCCCACGAAATACATACATAGCATAAAAATCATAACTACATATATCATAGTCATGATCATAGGTTTGAAATCATAGAGTAGCTCATTTTCATAACATACTTGTAATATGAAAATTGTCCTTTCATCATTACAATCATACATACATAGACATAATTCATACTTAGCAAATTCATGATCATAGCTTGTACTTGAAATAGGGTAACACATGAATGCATGATAAATTGATTTGAAAATCATGTAATTGACTTGGAAACATGCATGATCATAAACTTTATATCAGCCCATACATAATTCATATAGATAATATTATTAGAAAGTATAATTGAAAATACTCATATTTTACATCATGAACCCTAGAGATCAAAATAGAAGAATTCATGGAAGGACTCTTCAATTTAATGCAATAACCATTAATTTATATTAAAATAGACTCATGATCATACTTTGAATTATAATTCATGCAATATGAGTATGAGATCATAAGACCCATAAAATACCATACTTTAATTTGATAGAAAACCTTGAAAAATTTATTGGAATTCATGGATAAAAGAATTCATAAATCAATACTCACATACCTTAAGTAAGAAGACCAAATAATTTGGAAGAACTTGAGAGTTTTGATGGAGAGCTTGAGTGAATTTACTTGAAGTCTTCAATGGAGCCTTTGAGAGTCTTTTGTAGAGAGAGAAATATTTTAGTAGGTTAATTATAGAAGAATGAAAAGAATTAGAGGTTTAGGTTAATTTATAGAGTTGAATTAGGTCCTAAAAACGTCTAGGTTCATTAGCTAACAATTTAGGAAAAGTCTAAAACGCCCTTACTAAAAATCCAACTCGGCCAGAAAACCCTTGCCAGGTCCGCGACGCGGAGGCAAGCAAGTCCGCGACACGGACTTGTCGCAGACCTTTTTGGTTTGCGTAGTTCCTTGATAAATCTATATTTCGATCTACGGGTCCTAAAAATCCACTGAGACTATTTTTCTACAGGTTTTGACCCTCTGATCGATATTCCGAGCTCGGATTTTCCAAAAAGATTAAGGATAATGCATTACTTGAGCGGCCTATTCCTAAGGCATTCTTAAGGCACTTATGAGCATTTTGAGAGATGTTACACTTCTCTCCAAGCCTAAAAAAGCTTTTTGGGGGTTTCTAAGTTAACCCTCATCTATTTTGGCGCTTAAAGGAAGAAGGATAATAAAAATCCGTGGGTTATAGCCTTCCTTGCACTAGAATTCCCTTCTTCCCTTCTCTCCAAGCCTAGAGTAACTTTTTGGGGGTTTCTAAGTTAACCCTCATCTATTTTGGCACTTAAGGGAAGAAGGAGATAATAAAAATCCTTCCTTTTTTAATTCTGGCCCGTCAAATCCCGCTACAGCGGCCTAATTCCCGCCACAACGGCCTCAACACGGCAGTGCTCAGTAAAATGGGCATAACTTTTACTCCGAGCTCCAAATGAGGTTACTCGGCGGCGTTGAAAAGAAGACTCATAGACATTTAATTTGATAGGTTACGGAACACCTAATTCATTATAGGCTAAGAGCTATAGTCGTTTCAAATTGACCTTAGTTTAAACTCAAGCCTGAAACTAAATCGGAAAGACACTTTTAACTCAACTTTTAGATCGGAATATTGTACGACCTTAATTCACAACTAATGTACTCGCATATCAAAGAATTGATCCTAATCTTATGAAGAATGAGATTCATAACCTTTACCGCAAATATTTTTAATAACGACGGAATAGATCGTTACAATTAGGATATTTAGTTAATGAAGAATATTTTGTTTTTAAGAGATTCAAAATTTGGTAGTAAGTTTAACGATTCTTCCGCTGCATTAAGGTACATAATTTGTTATTCTTGTTCCTTAATTTTTTTTCCTTACATCGGTATCAAAGTCATTGTTGTGTGTTCTATTGATATGAATATACTATTACATTGAATATGTCTTCAAAATTTACATTTTCAAAATCAGCTTGTTTAATTTAGGTCTTACCATTGATATATTATTCATGTAAATAGATTAAAAACGAATGAAATATGAATTTTTAAAGTTAGGCTGAAATTTATTTATTTTTTAAAAAAACTACGATCTATAATTTAATTTTTGAGATCATTTGTTTGAATTTTCGCAGAAATTTATATTTTCAGAATCTACTTGTTTAGGACTTTTCGTTAATATATTATTTTAATGAAGTAAAAATGAGTAAGATATGATATTTTAAAGTTAGACATGAAAATTACATGATGATATGAGTTTTCACTCATGAGTTAGCAACTTTTTGATCTACACTTTTGATAACAAATATTTTGATAGAAAGATCTTTCGATCATTAAGTCTTCAAGCAATTTCTGATATTCATTAATTTAGACTTTCAACTCCTTCTTATCACACATATGTCATTAATAAAACTTCTTGAGTCTATTTTTTTTTGTTTGTTTTGCGACATCTTCAGCAGTGAATTTTTTGGTCAAAACTTCACAAATAACTCTTATTTCCTCACGCAATTATAAACACATTAAATAAATAGTTCACTAAAAATAATTTGTAATAACATACTTTATTGGTATCTTGCCATGATTATTGTATTTTGTATTGTAGAAGCAACAATGCATGCGGGTGTAACATCATGAATGTCGAATAGTGAAAATATACGTTCTTTTCATCGTTTTAATTTTTATTAGTGAAAATTTTGACTCATTAGAAAATGATTTGGCATATGATAGAATAGTCAGAACAAGAGAATATCTCATATTAAAGAATAAAATAATTCTTAATAAAGACGAGTTTCTATCTAATAAGGGTAAAAAAAGTGCTTACCAATTGAAAAGAAATTGCTAAATGAGTATTGCTTTACCCGTTGTCCATTTATTAATTAAGCTAATTAAAATTAGCCTAAATTAAATTCAACACATCCATTTGACATTTGTAACTGCACCCATTGATCCTAATTTAGATTTTGTATATTTATACAGAAAAATATAAAGAACTAACACATATATATTGGCAGCTTTGGGCTTTCAAAATCCCTCTGCGACTATACTAGGGATGTACCTGATTGGATTGATTCGAATTTTTTAGATATCAAATTAAATTATTTGTGTCGGATTTTTAAATTTATAAATCAAATCAAATTAATGAAACTCAGATTTTTTAACCTCGAGTTCTTTTGGGGTTTTTTTTCTGGATTTTTGTGTTTTTTCAGATTTTTCGATAAAGTATTCATACAAACATAAAATTAACTTGTGCTTCAAATATTTCTTTAGTCCTACCAAAATTAAACTAAGGTGTTTTCTTTAAGAAAATAACACAAAATATGAGATGAATGATGACACTAAAATATTCAACAAAAAAATAATAATGAAATCGCATAAAATAAATATTGTAAATTAATAAGTCATGATAAAAATGATCATAATTTAAAAGTACTAAATCATGCTAAAATAAGCCTATTAAGTATTAATTCTATGATTAAATATTAAAGGAAAACTAAAATTAGGTTATGTATTTTAGTTGTCTAAACCAATGTAAAACTAAAGAACAAATATTCAATATTATTATCATTCTTAGTGTTGAATTGATTATTTTTTGTTAGCATTAGTATCGATTTGATTTTGATTTGAGCTTTATTAGAGTTACAAATATCTATGAACTATAACCTTTATTGGACCATTTAAAATTCTAAGTTTCAAACTTTAAATAATACGTTTAGAGATAAAAACTATAAGAAATATATATAAATTATATCAAATTAAATATTTTTATGTATAAAATAAATTTTAAAATTATATGTATATAATGTCGGATTGATTTGCTCTCGAATTGACTTTTTTTAGTTTAAATCAAATCAAACCAAATCAAGTATAATCGAGTTTTGTTTTCAATATCAAATTAAGTCAAACCAAATCACTAATCAATTTTTTTTTTCAATTTGACTTAATTTGCGGTTTGATTCGATTTTTTATTCAATTTTATTCAACACTGGTGTAAATGATAAAGGATCTTCAACTTTGAAAACTTAACTATTTAAGTCCTTCTCAAAAAGTAAAAGTAAATGCAAAAATCATTTTGTTCTAGAGCACTTGATATTTATTACTACATTAAACATTATCGTAATAGTAGAACTAGTTTCGTACTATTAAAAAACCGAAACATTTGGTTTCCTGTGCTTGAATAAATGTTGTTTATTTTAGTTTATATTTAAATTCAAATAATTCAAATCTAAATGGTCCAGCCATCTTGTTAACTAATTGAGTTTAACTAACTGAGTTAATACACCAAACAATACCACATAAATTAGAATTGAGAAAATAATAGCTAAAAGCTCAAATTTTTGAAAACGATGTAACATAAATTAGAATAGTTGTTGGTTGAGAGAAGGGGTCAGAAGAACTGAAGTTAGCATGCCTCTATATGTTGTACATGTTTGTCTTGATCACCTTAATAATAGGAGATTCAATTCATGTCCCTACACTCTTTCATAGTATTCCTTTTGGGAAATGCAACCAAGAAAAGGTACTAAACATATATGGAAACTCATCTTATCTTTCTTATATTGTAGCTTTCATGCCTATATCACATTTAAAATCATAACATAATATATGATCAAAAAGTCTTTATGATTAACTTCGCTTATGCGAGTTTATATTGTCAATCTCAAACACGAATAAAAGATGAGGAATGCAGTGGGCAGACAGTTAGCATGCATTTAATTAGTTAATTCATGATGATTGATAAATCCTCATAAAACAAATTTTGATATTAAGACATAATTATTGTATTTTTATGTCCATGATAAATGACAATGGCAGAGCCAGGATTTTGACTAAGAGAATTCAAAATCTGAAGAAGTAGACACATGAACTAGTCGAAGGGGGTTCGACATCTACTATATATACATAAAAAAATATTTTAACCATGTATAAATAGTATAATTTTCCGTCAAAGAGGGTTCGGATGAACTCCCTGACCATAAGGTGGCTCCGCCACTGAATGATGATATCAGAAAGATATTTTTATTTCTCTTGCAGTTTACAGGCTTTTGAAATAACGGCCTAAAATTTTTTTTATAATTAAAATGAAAATGAAATGTTAGACTACAATTTAAAGTTTATCACTTATTGCGAACATTAGATCACTGTCTATAATATTTTATCTGTAAAATTAATAGCATATGAGCAAATATTAAATTCAAATCTAACAATAAACTGAAGGGTAGTTTTCAAAAGACTATACTAGCACAATTTTTAAAATAAAAATAAAATTTAAATAATAACCTAAAAAAAATAAAATATTTGCATAAATCAGCCCAATCCCCTAGTACAATATTTGTGTTGGTGCTCAATCCAAAAGTACCACTCTAGCTCTTTCAATATATTAGTACTAGTTTAAGATAGGGGACCTCCAATAGCCACTTACATATTTTTAGCTCTAAGGAAAATGAGCTTGTTTTGATATAATGGCTTATTTTATCAATCATTTGACTAGGTAAAATATACGGAGGATAAAAATTTATTTGTAATCAATATTTAGATCAAGTTAATAAATGTACAATATATGTACATAATTTTTCAGTATTTAATTATAATTATTTAACATGTATATTTACTTCATAATAAGAAATTTATATAGTTTATTAAAAACACCTGATATAGATAAGTACTTGCAAACATAGCTCACATTCGTCTAAAATGGTGAACAGTTTGACTTAGTTAATTTACTTAATTATGCGTTTGATATGTTTTTTTTCCAGATATTGACCAGATAATTTTTTAAGAGATTTCCTAAAATACGTTGGTATAGGTTCTAATTACTCAACACGGATATTTTGTGCGCTAATTACTTAATGCAGAATAATTGTATATCTTGTTTGAATTTGTCTTTAGATACATTGTATTCGATGCGCTTGACGTATGTATCTCGCTTAAAACTACATTTTTCGCTCGCCTCTCTTCCTTTCTCGTCCCTCTCCTTTTTTGTATTTGTGATTTACAATTTTAAGCATTTGTGTATCATGTATCAAATATGCATTAATATATCTAATGTATCTATATACAATATCAATTTCATTCGGTATCAATTGTTGTATTCAATAGCAATTTCATCCAGTGTATCCAATATTAATTTCATCTAGTGTATTCGATATTAATTTCATACAATGTATCCTATATAAAATATTCATTGATGTATCCAGTATATTTGTCCATAAATACAAATTGGTTCTGAGAGGATATTGATATATCTGATGTATCCGTGCAAAGATACATGTATTCGGTAGCATAGATATATGTATATGTTATCAATTATTCTCTGATACATTCCTCAAATAAACCAGTATCAAATATGCTCTAATATATTGTATATATACATGTATTCATGTATCTATACATGGATTTTGATAAAAGAAAAAAGAAGTGAACAAAAGTAAAAGGAAAAATAGTGCCTTTTAACTTCGTCTCATCTAACATCTATGCCCTAGCTCTAACTTTGGATGGGCACAAGTAGACACTTAAATTTGTATAAAGTTGAACAACAAGACACATGTTTCCTACATGTTGACTTACATGTTTTTAAAGGTTCACTTTATAAACTTACACATGTATGTTTAGTCTTCCATTCAGTAATCAGCTACGTCAAAGGTTCGCTTGGGACTAGTAATAATTTTCAAGTGCCAGCTACGTCGAGGGTATAGGCTCGGAGCGTGAGATATATAACCCTCAAATATGAGTAAGATTACGAGTTTAACATAATACATCGATAATTAAACGGTGAACTAGTTAATCTTGTAGGAAATTTGTGACTATTCACATGCTAAGAGATTTAAAAATAAGATGCACATTTCTAGAAATTGAAAATGTGCTTAACAAAATATCACAAGGACAAAAATTAAAACTTATCAATAATTAAGGAACTGAAAATATTATTAACCCTAATCAAACTTAATTCATCTAGCAATTAATTAGAAACTTATCGAGCTGCTAAAGCCAATGAAGTACAATAACAATGACGTAAATCATTAAAGTAAGAATGCAACTTTTCACCTATATTTTGTTTATTTTCGATGTACACATCTTTATCACGGTATTATTTTAGTAGTAATTTGAATAATTAATCAGCAAAGTACTTAAAAGTCTTAAATATCTTGTGACCTAAATAAGTTTCTTTGATGGATGAAGATGCGTGTATACTTTTCGAGTTTTCCAACTTTGGTAATAACTCCAAATTAATGAGTTATCTCAATCTCATCCAATATTGATCTTAATTAGGTTTCTTAGCTATAATTTGCATATTTACGGATTGTAAATATAGTTTAAGTTGTCTCGTTTGTATAATTTATGGGTTTGTAATGAATTTATATCAACACAAAACATATGAACTTTAAAAAGTTATACAAATTATATTATATAAAAGTACATTATACAAAATTTATCCAAATTATATTATAAAAATTTCGAATCATACAAACGTGTGAATTATACAAATTCAAACCGTAATTAATATTAAATATTAATGACGAATTATAAATTAGCTAAACTATAATTATGTTAACTAATTAACTAATATATATTTATTTATTTGCGTAATTTCCTCCTACTTAATAGCAAAGCTCATTGCTATCGATAAGCTAATCAAGTTGTTGACGGATTGACAAAAAAAAAATACTTCTCTTTTGAAAAGGATATGCCTAGTGTAGTTATTGGTGCATATTATCTTAGATGAAATTACCTAGCTACTATTAAGATTAGGTATGACAATGTCAATGCCTAGTTAAGTTGTAAGTTATTTATAATAATCACTTAGGGGTCATTTGGTCATTGGTTAGAGGAGATTCCCACATAATTTGCACCATGTTTGATAGAATTTCTTTTTGTAATGTATATATAATTCAAACACATTGACACATTATAGCATACATAATGGTGTTAATTGTGCTTGCATATGCATAATGAATCTCTCAAGAAGATAACCTCTTTTAAAGAAAGAAGTACAATATATATCTCTTGAAATCTCCATATCAAAGAATTTTTTTTGCGACTTTTAAATTTTTCAATCAAATTTCTTGCTCAATAATTTCTTTAGAATATTTATTTTTGTGATATTATTAACAGCAATAAATATATTGTCAACGTACAACAGTAAATAAATCACTGAGTTACCAGACGTCTTCTTGTGATACACACAATTATTAATGTACTTCTCAAGAATTCATATATAGTCGTTAATGCATCAAATTCTCTTATTTCACTATTTAAGAAATTGATTCAAATCATAAAAATATTTTTTCAGTTGATATACATGATTTTTTTTGCCTCAGCTAGGAAATCTAGACTAATCTATATAAATTGTCTTTTCTAGATCACAATACAAAATAACATTTTTTTACATCAAATTATTAAAGTTTCAAGTTGAATTGTGCACACGAATTGAGTTATGCCTCATGGTTGGAGAGAAAATTTTATTCTCGCGAAAGTACGTGCCGTACGATGAAAATAACATCAACGAAAACGACCCAAATATAGATGAGTTGTCAGAGTTTCAGTTATTAAAATATATTAATTAACAACAACATATCTGTATAATAATATATTAATTATTCTGTCAAATAAATACAAGTAAATATAAATAAAATAATCAGAGTTTTTTCGCCTTTAATCATCCAATATAAATAAATCAGTTATGGTTTGATGACTTGATCTGCTTTTTAGAAAAAGTGAAATCATTTGAAGGATCTCGGAAGTCAAGTTTGAAACTTAGATTTTTAGAAAAGAGCTATATTTGAGTGAATGATATCTCAAAAGGTATGGAATTCATATCTAAATTTGAGGTTGTTTCAGTGGAGATTTGAGTTACGTTTGGATTGAAATTCAATCTCGAAAAAGCAATTGAAGGAGGTCGAACCTCAAGTTTGATATGAAAGTCCATTACTTTTTTTAGGTGGTATGAAAGTCGATGTTAACTAGACAATAGCTATGTGTTTTCTGTTCGTTGTGAAAGGAACGCGTTTAGGAAAGTAGGGATCCTTCCTGCACATGTCTTCATTAATATTTCAAAAGTTAGATTAAATTTTCTATTGATGCTCAATCAAAAGGTTCTAAACTTTTGAATGGCAAGGTAGATTTAGTGTTATGTCCTTTTCTAGGGGAGGCACACCACCAAAAATATTTATTTTCACATAAGAAGAGTTCTTGCTTGTGAACCTATTTATTACTCATCCATTTTAAAATAATTAATTTTTTTTATTTTGTTTCAAATAAATGGTATGTTCTTTTAATTTTATATTTCTTTAAATAAAGAGAATTTTATATATAAAACCAAGAAACATAACTACTAAAGAATTACATCTTTTCAAGGTATTTATTAAGATTGTGTTAATAAAAATACATATTACTCCTTTCAAACTTTGACTTATCACGTCACTTTTCAAGAGTCATATTATATAAATTTTGATTAATATTTTAAGATGTATTTTTTATTATTTTAATATGAGAAAGATTGTCACTTATGATATTTTTCGTATAATTTTCGATTATTAAATATTGAATCAACTTAATTTAGTGTAAAGTTTCGAAAATTAATCAAATTAATTCTTGTAAAATAAAACGTGACAAATAAAAGTGAACAGATAAAAACAACGTGCATGTGTGTACATATTTATGCGTGGGCTTTTGTACATTTTTTTTAAGGAAAACGACGTTTTAATTTTGCATATACGAATGAGGTGAGCCATTCAGTTGCATCCATTAATTACAATAAGCAAAATTACCATCAGAGTCAACAAACTTTCTACTTATATATTAGTTTTTAAAAAAGTTTTAATTAATTAATTTTAAATCTTAAATTCGTCAATAAATTTAGAGAAACTATTAATACTTTTTGGGTGCAAACTGAAAAACATTAATGCACTAATAAATTTGTTCACTTTAGTGGATGATATTAACCTTAGGAAAGGCATATTTATCCACCATAAACCTAGAAGTGTCTTTTTCACTTTTATGATTCTCTTATTTTTATTTATTTGTTTAGAAAATAACTTAATTATTGAGGCAACGCTGAAATGGTTGAGATTCTTTTCATTCTTAATTAGAGGTTTTGAGTTTGAGTCCCTAACAATAAAAAGATTTTTTTATGAAGCGTCGCCCAAAATGGAAATTGCAATATGTGAATTCAAATATAGTCGGCACATACCGAACATTGAAAAAAGAGTCAAATATATCTCTACACTATCAGAATTATTTAAATATACTCCTTGCTATACTTTCGGTCCAAGCCTTCTTTTGTGATACTTTCGGTCTAAATATACTCATTTCATCTATTTTAACACAAATTTGCTTTTAATTTTTATGAATAAACACGTGTCAAGTTAAGAATCAAATGATTCACTCCGAAATCCATCCATTTAGTCCAATCCGAATTATTTTCTTTTATTTTTATCCTCTTCTCTTTTCAATACCCAAAGCATCAAAGTTTATTCTTTCACGACAAATTTCATTATTTTTTATCAAATTTTTAAAAAAACGCAGCAGTTTCTGAGTTTCTTGTTATTTTGTTTTAATCAAATGAATTGTAACAAAAGAATGAACTTCGATATAGGCCTAAGTTTGACATTACAACAATTGAAGTATGTGATAGATTAATGCTTATGTTTTCCAAAGAACATACTTTTATTAACTTATTTATATTTTCATGTATATCTGATTTTTTTTTATGGACCAATATATAAATTTTAATAACCGCGAGACTGCAAAAATGTTGCCTACACTTTCTCCAATGTAGAAAGGAAACACTACAAAACCCTCAATAAAGGCAAAGAGGTTAAAGTTTGAAATACCACGACTTATTCCGAAAGAGAATGAATGCTAAAAATAGCAAAATCGCATCAACCAAAAAATTCTACCCGAACTTAATCCAATCCTATAAAAGATAGGTACAGGTCAAGCAACTCTTATAAATAGATAGGATAGAAAAAATCGAGATAACATAGGCGAAAGGAAAATCCAACTCCTGCCTAGTAGAGAGCATACTTTTATTTACTTGTGATTTCAATAATTGAGCTGGAATGAGGCTACAAACAGTATGCATCGCTCTGCAAAATTTGCTGTAGTTATTAATCGCGCACAAACAACAAAATTACTATCAGTGATGCAACAATTCGTGCTCTAGATACAGGAATTCCCGTTGTATCTGTTGTTGTATCACAAATACAAAGGGAGCAAATTTCAGAAACTGCTGATACATCTGGTTATCGTCGAGACTATCGCCATGTTTGATAATTAGACCTCAAACTATAGCTATTTTTTAAGATTTCCCACTCCTATACTACTAGCTAAGGAATGATAGAAACATGCAACGACAAAGAGTTCAGAAAGCCCAATTAAGATAGCAATGAACTTTAGGACCAAAAAAACTGCATTGAGATCACCACACCAAACTGAAGCAGAACCAAAAAGAAACCAGTTAATTCCTACCTAACCAAAACAGCCAACAGAGAGCATAAGGCAAAATTGGGGACTCAACCAAAAGACCACTACTGTATATGGAAATTCTATTGTTGGTTACAATTGACACGACGCAGATTTGGCTCATCATCATCGTCATCTGTATCATAAGCCTCCTGTCTACGTCGCTGCTCCTTGCGTCTCATTTCTTCCTCCATGTTGATGTCATGCATAGTGGTTTCCTCACACTTATCCAACTCCATATCAGAAGAGCGCTTCCCTAGTCTTGGTGGCAGAATAGCCTCAAGAGTGTGGCATTTCTCAGGCGAAAGAAATCCAGATTCTGGAAATTCCACATTGAAATGGATATAAAGCCGACCCTTAATGAATGGCCTCCCATAATGGGGCATTCCTTCATCATTTATCGCCTTATATTGATCTGCAAGAGACAACGAAATGATCCCCATAAATAAATCACATCTCACTTCACAAGTAATTAAGCACAGACTAGAGAATTCCTTACCAGGCTTTATAACTTCTCCGGGGTTAGCTTTGATCTGAAGCTGCCTTCCATCAAGATGAGTCAGGACAAACTGAAAGCCACACAGAGCTTCTGTCAAACTAAGATTGTGTTCCACATAAAGATCGTCAGACTTACGCCTGAATTTCAAGTGACTCTTCTGTTGTAATACAAAAATGACATTGCCGGTGATGGTATCTGGCTGCATATAACCACAAAACAACTATGAGAAACGAAATACCACCTCCCAAAATGTAAGAGGAAGTCACATACAGAAAAAGGAAAGCAGATAGGACTGACGATATTGTGTATTAGTGACAAGGATTTATATTCAATTCAAAGTCCTGCACTGACTTCAAAATTTACAGATTTGAATAGATTAAGACTTGGAAAAAAGGATCCATTTTTGTTAGCAAACATTGCCTAGAAACTGTGGACGCACAATTTAACATGTATTGGGGAATTGCATAGCAAAAAAACGCTTACAGCTTCATCAGCTTCCCCGTTGAAAACAATCTTCTGACCGTGTAACATCCCTTTCTCAACATTCACTTCTAATACTTTCTTTTCTTGTGTAATTTTGTTTCCCTTGCACTGAGGACACCTATCCCTCTCATTTATAAGCTCTCCTGTATTAACAAAGAAAGACTCGTAGCAATTAATTTTTTTCCTCTACATTCTAGACTGAAAATTAGAATTGCAGGAAAATCTCATTACCTGAGCCTCGGCACTCGGAACAAACATGTTGCATCTGTTGAATCATGCCTGGGGCTATCTGTCTAGTTGTAACACGCATTCCAGTACCTTGACATCCATAACATCTTCCAGAAGCTCCACTCTTTGAACCTTTCCTGATAATGCAAGTAAATCATATAAAAGTTGTAAATATGCACCAGTGAAGTTTCAATAAAACATACATGTGAAGAGCAAGTTAATGCATAAGCAACCCAATAAATAAAAAAGCCTATTAAGACGAGCTAAACTAATAAATATGGATTTGTGTAAGCCCTCGAATATCTCATTCAGATTGCAAATGTTCTGGTAGAGAACATAGACCGATACAATGAAACACGTGACTTTTTCGAAGAGGTAAATATATAACAATTTCTATCAGACAATTCTTTGTTCTGAACATTATGAGGCCATAAAATTCAAATTTTGCAACACCGCAAAATTAGATCCAAGCCTTTTTGTGTCCTACAAAATACTGTTAAAGCATCTATAGGGAGTGGAAAGAGCCAAGACTATAGAAATCCTGCCTCTAACAGTCTTATCTTGTAGAGAAGTCTCTTCTCCCTTCCCATTTAGAATTTGGTCAAACCATTGGGACGAACACCTGCATTAATACATGTTCTCGTCTCCAACAAGTGATTAATCTATAAAAAGATATCATTTTGTTACAGAGATAAAACTAGCAGAAAGTTAGTAAACCCAAATTTTCCTATAGAAGGGTTTGTAAATGCGAAGAATTCCAAAAGTATCTAGCACTCTGTGTCGGACATTTGTTCAAAGGGTGGTCGATTTTTAGACTCAAATGCAAAGTCTGCCTAAAATTTGGTGATTGTATTTCTCAGGAATACGTACATGCAACCAATCTGCAGTAGGAAAATTAAGAGAGGGCTCAACGGTAGTGACTTAATTACACAAGGACGAACCTATTGATTATGCCCAGGTTTACTTGACACAAATCAAAAACTAATGCTTCGACAATCATAATTCAATCTAAAATTACTTCAGACAGGATCAGTGGAGAGACAAAACAAAAGAAGAAAACAGTCACCGGTTTATACATCTGTATACATAGAGAATTCACATTCTTTCTCTATTGTACTCCCAATTTGTTCAATTCAGATATGTTCAAAGACAGAAGTTGGTATTGGTTTTCAGCCTAAGTGGGAACAGAAGAATTTTAAATACAATATCATCATTCAACACATTTATTTACAGACAGTAGTAAATGAAAGAAGTCATATAATTAAAGAAAGAGAAATACCCTTTACATTTTGGACAAAATATGTTCCGTGAAAGAGAGAGCTTTTTTGTTGTGCCATTGTACAAGTCCTCCAGTGAAACCCTTAGAGTATGCACTACATCTGCACCTTGTTTCTTTCTGCTGCCTCTGAAGCTACTACCACCTGGGATAACCAAGGCAGAGAGATGTTTCAACAATAAAATTTGCAAAGATAATAAACACAAAGAGGAATTTAACAGCCCCCACCCCCCTCCTCTTGCAGGGTACCTTTCCCAAGAGGGAGATGGGCCGTTAATGGTTATTACCGCCAAAAGCCCCACCAAAAGCTCCACCAAAACCTCCACCAAAGAACGACTCAAATATGTCAAATGGGTTGTGACCACCACCACCACCACCCATTCCTTCTTTAAGGGCATCTTCACCATACTGATCATAAACTTCTCTCTTCTCTGGATCACTTAGAACTTCATATGCTTGACCCAACTCCTTGAACTGAGTGGAGACAAAACAGGACATATATACATATGACGAAAAAGAAAATAAGCATCAGAATCAAAAGGTTCCCTTGGTATAGATACAACATATCTGGAATAGCAACATGCAGAGAATTTTAATTGCACATGCGAGAAGGGGAACTCACTTTTTCAGGGTCCCCACCCTTGTCCGGATGATTCTTTATGGCAGCTTTTCTGTATGCTTTTTTAAGTTCATCTTGACTGGAATTTTTTGGAACACCAAGAACCTCATAATACTTGGAGTTGTCGCTCCTCCTTGTACCCCGTCCAAACATTATGGATCACCTTAGAACCTGCACAAAAGTGCAATAATTTCATTTAATTCAACCATTATAGGACAAACTTATTATATAACGAAATCTGGATACTTCACATACTGTATGTGCAGTAAATAGGGAACTGAGATGTATTAATTACAAGTCAATTGGGGTAGGGAAGTATTAGAACTAGCAATCCAAAAAGTAGGTTAAGTTCCAACATGTAGCTCAAGCACGAAAATGATAGAACATAGATGACATTCCGTTAACAATCCTAAAGCCATGCTCTGAAAGGCAATGTTACTAAAAGCCATGATTTTATCGTATTAAATGACGGAGCAATCAAAACGATGTAGGGGTAAAATTTGCGTACACCCTCACCCTTCCTACCCTTCCCAGACCCCACTTGTGGGATCACATAGGTATGTTGTTGCTGGAGTAATCAAAATGAGGTTCGATCACCTCATAGGTGCAGCAACACTCTACAGAAAAGCGCAACTTCAAGTGGTGAGGCATAAGGTGATCCCAGCGAGAGGAGGTTATTCTTTGAATCTAACTTCAAAATTTGGGAAAAAGAGAAAAGAAAAAAAAGGAGGGTCTTATTTATTTGGATGATGGGGAAAAAGGATAGGATCTTTTCCCATTTAAATACCAAGATTCTTCTAGTATGCCAGTCCCCTTCTATTATTTTTGATTCTAGACTCCTTTTGCAGCTTCCTCCTTCAACTATCTTAGTATATCAATTAAACTAATCATATATGAAACCTACCAACAAACTTCTTTGGAGATAGCATTTAAATATCCCAACAAACTTTTCAAGGTTCTAAATCCCCTGTAAGTTTACCAAGACCTCTTTATGATTCTAACGGGTCGGAAAATTACGCCTTTTATACCTGATTAAAATTATTTTTTTATGTATATATTAGATGTTTGAATCCCCTTCCGCTTCTTATTTACTTCTACCTACTTTGAACCCCATGGTAAAAACACTGGCTCCGCCACTAACTAATACTACTTATCTTTCCACTGATGCAAAGAATCAAAATTATACATCTCTAAGCACACAAAGAACCTGAAAAAAAAGAAATTCACACAAATTGCAGCAAAGCTTCAAATCACCATAACTCAAGAATAAACAGGAACAAATAAGATACAGAAAAAAAAGAAACTAACTTTCTTAACAGCTGAACCAGTAAAAAGAACCCCAAATGATTATTTAAAAAAAAACATAAAAAAAGCTAACATACAATTCAAACAAACAACCCAAGAATCAGATTTTCAAGAAAACATCAATAGAAAAAGAAGAACTAAGATTTTTAGACACCAGAAGAAAAACTACCTCGAAATTCGAGAAGGGGTTTTCTGAAAGAGCGATAGAAAGAAGTTTGTTGTTATTTTACAAAGAGAGAAAAATGACAAGGGGAAGATGACATGTGTTTTTCCTTCTTCCGAGAGGTTTTTGGCTTCAGATTTTGGGCGGTGGCGTAACAGAAAATGCTGAGAAAATGAACAAAATGTAATTTTTTAAATTAAGAATCCGAGTTGGGATTGTGTTTGTACATACTCTTTGTAAATAATATTTAGAATTTGAACGTATTTTTTTGAAATTATGGGTGAAAATTATTTACATTCCTCAATTTTGATTTAAAAATTAAACTCCTTTTTCAACTTTGAAAGATAATTATTGGACATAAAAGAATTTTGATTGTTATTAGTAAAATATTTTTTAAATTATAATTTAAAATCTATTTACAATATAAATGAATAATCTTTTAAGAAATTATTATGACATATATATTTATTTTTTATTAAAAGAACATTGTATTATTCACATGTTTATAATATTATCACATTACAGTTACAGTTAATAATTTTTTTTTATTTTGCTCATTTGTTTCTTTTCTTATCTCTTCCCTTTCGGGCCGGATCGGATAAAGAAAGGAGCTAAAGAATGACATTAGGTTTAATTATATCTCAATCAATATTTCAAAGTAAAGTTGAAAAATGAAAATGATTTTCACCTAATGTGATGTATACCTCTCAGTTTTTAAAAACTCACAAAGTCTCAACTTGGCTAATTTACGCGAAACAGAAAATTATTCTTAATTATTTTTTTCCTAGTGTAAAGACCATACAATTTAAGAGCCCGTTTGGATGGGCTTATAAGTTGGTCAAATCAACTTATAAGCCCTTTTTAGCTTATTGTGGTATTTGCCTAATATCAACTTTAAGCCATAAAGTTTTTAAATTCAGCCCAAAACAAAAAGTTAGAATTCCTAACTTTTTGTTTTCTAAGTGCTTAAAGTCATTTTCTTTGACCATGAAAATTACTTTTATATCCCTTATATTTTAACTAAATTTCCAAACTAAACTTTTTATTTTTTTAACCCTAAAATTTACATTATTTTCCTTATTTCTTCGGCATAAGCACTTTTATTCAACCACTCAACTGATTATTTATAAAAATAACTTTCAGCACTTCAAAATTCTAAAAGCATTTCACACATAAAAAATATTTTTTAAGTCCATCCAAACGGGCTCTAAATCATTACATCTCCAACTGGTGGAAGTTTGGTTTGTTCTATATTTATTTATAACATATGATAGTCGAATAAAATATTGATACATGTTTTTCCTCTAAGTTACACTCCCTAGAAATTTGAGAACTTCATAGGATACTTTCTTTAATTTAGTGTTTTGTGTAAGACTTTTTTTTTTAATTATAGACTAAAGAAAGTTGCAATTTTCTTTTCAAATCGAACAAATTAAAGTTACTAAACTAAATAAACTGAATTCATCAAAAGGAGAAAAATTGAACCATATCAAATTAAATTAGGATACTGATATAATATTTTAACAAATTAATTATAAATTAAAGAAAGTTGCAATTTTCTTTCCAAATCGAACAAATCAAAGTTACCAAACTAAATAAAGTGAATTCATCAAAGGAGAAAAACTGACCCATATCAAATTAAATTAGGATACTGATATAATATTTTAACAGGATAATATAAATATAAAAAATTATTGAATCTAAATATCTGAAAATCGCACCATGTAGATTCACAAATATCACATTTGGTGGAAAATGATTCTAGAATTTGATTGATGAGGACTAGTATTAAGGTATGAACCATTTTCTTACTTGTAACACTATTGGTGTTCCTAGACCAACTCATCCATTACCACTACTTGTGGAAAAACATATTTAAATTATGGAGTATTATTATTTCCTTTATTTTTATTTGTATTAAAATACAGTTCAATATTGATTTTATCAAATATTTATTCTCAATTGATAACATATGTTTGTAGATCAACTCATCATCGAAGTATATTTTAATACAAATAAAATGATAGTTTAAGTAGATAAAAGGAAGAATAAATAATTGATGTATATAACAACAACATATTCAGTGAAATTTCACAAAGTGGATATTTGGAAGGGAAAACCTTATCATTACCTCATGGATATAGAGAAGCTGTTTTCGAAAGACCCTCGACTTAAGTGCAAACAAGTGATGTATGAAACTCCTAAAGAAATGATACTTCAAATGTGTTATTGACCTTTTTATTTTATTTTATTGATTTCTCATTTTATGTCTGATACCCATATTTGAGTTCAACTAATCTTTGATTTGTGCCACATAACATCCCATTCGGAAGAAAACTCTCTATACCAATTTTTTTTTATATCCAAACTTCTAATTCGACCCTAGTGCACCACATTCTTTAGTGAAATATTATTGACGGTTATTTCTAACACTCTGTTTGGATAATAGTTCCGTATTATTTCATAATGTTTCGTTCTTACATAGTATCATACATTAACAATATAAATAATAATCGTAGAAGAAAAGTAGGATACAGGGGTAAAACTATTATGAAAAGATAAGATAAAAGATAAAATATAATTATTATATAATAAATAAAAATACTAAGGTAAAATGAGATTTTTCATGTTTGGCTCACCATCATAATAAGCATCCAATCAAGGTGTAAAAGAAAATGAAGTTTAATGTCACTTTGTCCAAATGTCTCATTTTTTTAGTTTAAGTTGAAAGGGTCAGAGAAGAAGAAATCCACAAAGTGTTGAAAAGACACATGTAAATTTGGATAGCACTAAATAAAATCCAATTTGTCCGCCATTAGAGAAGTTCCATCGCAGTTTCTCATATTGCTGCGGAAGCTTCAACGAATTCCTCTTGACAAAAAAAAATCCCAACTCCATTTCCCACTTTCCCATCACCCAGAAACTGACCGGCATTGTACATTCTCTATATAAATAATCTCAAATCTTTCATCATACAAAACAAGAAACAAATAAATAGGATAATAGATTTTGTTATTCAACAATGGCGACGCAGGAAAATCAACAAAACGTCGTCGTAATGAGACACGGTGATCGTTTGGATAACTTTGAGGAGTTGTGGGTGATGAAAGCTGAAAGACCGTGGGACCCACCCTTGCATCAGGATGGTAAGATCCGGGCATTTTGTACGGGTCAAAAGATCCGATCCAATATTGATTATCCGATCCATAGGGTTTTCGTTTCTCCGTTCCTCCGATGTGTGCAGACGGCTGCAGAAGTCGTACGTGCTCTTTGTGACGTTGCCGATCACAGCGGAGAGTCCAATGTATTGTCCTCCAATTCCGATTCCGTCATCATTGATCCTTCCAAAGTCAAAGTATATATTCCTCTCTTTTTATCTTTTGTTTTGTTCTAGATATATGTGAATTTTTAAGTATGAAAAATATTGTGTTTGAACCAAAGCTACTGATTTAGCTGAGCCCGTAAGTAAAAAATGTAGCTCCGCCTCCATAACAATAACAACATACTTAATGTAATCGAGTTCGGAAGGTGCGTGTACCCAAACCTTACCCGGTAACACCATAGTTTGAAAGCTTAACTTTTCATAGGGAGAATACATCATTGATGGTCTTTATGTAATACTACTAGTAAGAACTGCGTTTGTTATAAGAAATTTTGTAGGCTGAAAAAGTTATCGCTTTTATTTTTTGTCTGTCACAAAAAGAAGAAGATATATTTCCTTATCAAAAAAAAAGAAGACGACATATTTCTTGTATGCTTGACTTATAACTTAGCCCTCCTCTTGTTTTATGAGTGAATATCAATAATAGGATAATATGGGCAGTTGGAAAACTTTTAGTAGATTCCCAAGGGAGCAAAGGCAAAGCAGTATTGCAACTATGACATTTTTTGTTTTTTTCCCTGTCATCCTCACTGTTAAGCATCTGAGGTCAGACATCAACTTTTTTTCTTTTTTGAAGAAAAGAAAATGGTCAATCCTTGACTTAATATGTTCCCTTTATAGCCATTGCTGTCTTGCTGCAATTAGTTGGTTTATCTTGCCTATAATTCACACAAATTTCTTTAGCTTTTTTGACTATAATGGAACGAAAGATTTTTTTTCTCTCAAGATGAATAAAAGGACCATATAACTTCTTGTCAAACAACTTGTGATGATTATACCAGGAAATTAAATTTCAACACACCTCTAGAAATAGAGGTGTGTTGAAACTAAATGATATCTATGAAAATAACATATCAATTAAGTGCAAAAACCATTTTAAGTGTCTAACTTAGATGTAATGATAGCATCTATGAGTTTTTAATTCAGATATCAGGTACTTTTATCAACACTAAATTTTTAACTTTCTACTCCAAACGATTAACAATGGTATTTGGACAAAAGAAACTACAATTAAATAAGTCTACAACAACTAAATGAAGTAAAGAACATATCAATCAACTGCATAAACTATTTTAAATGTCTAACCTAGGTGCAATACTGCAACTATTTCTAACTCCAACTTATCTAGTTTTCTTGTACTAAAATTCTAACTTTCCACGATTAATGTATTCATAATATTTTTAAAAATTGATACATCACTTTGTCAACTACTTGGTTGTGTTGGTAGTAACGAAAGTGTCTTGAGCTCTTGATTATTAGATATATGATTGTTTACCAAGTGAACGTGCAAGTAGTTGATGGTTGGTATATTCACTTTGTTGTCTAAGCTTGGTTGCTGGTTAAAGGAGGGTTTGAACTAAAGTGTTAATAGGTAGAAAGAAAGTTGGGCTTTGTGGAGACTGAACAATGATCTAATGAGTTTGTTCACTATTTCAGGTCCTAGTTAAGGATGATGTTTGGTGATTTGAGTGGCTCGGCTCTTGCCTGTCCTCTTAGTTCAGATGTGTCCATTATGCATGTAACATTACCAATATGTCAAAGTCAACCTGAATCCCAGCTTGTTCAACACATTGTTATTAGGGTTGATTGCCTGTGTGTCTGATATAGCGAAGTAGAATTAGCCGTTGGAATTATATCTGAGCTTGATTTCAGAATGAGCTGGGAATTAACCATGCCTATTGTTGGCATTAACTGAGTTGTCAACTATCAAGCTTAGTCTAAAAATTTGTAACTTGGTTTTGTGACAAAAATGGTGTTCTACGTTCAGGCACACAACTCGAATTGTGGTAGCCATGAGAAAGAGAGAACGTAACCTCAATGAGAAGCAGAGAAAAATAATGTTATGTGGTAGTTTAGGTTTATATGTAGACATATTTTATATGTTTGTCTTTGTGCATGCATATTGCTTTTTACTATGGTAAGTATGTGAGTATTGTTTAAAGCTCATTTAAAGTGTGGTTAAGCCATGAAGCTAGGTGTAGTCCAAGAAAGGCAGTTTGCTTAAGACGTGAGTCCCATTGCTCACGAGCTTTATCTTGAAGAGATTAGTGCTAAATAATAAATGTAATTGACAAAGTGATATATCAATTTTTTTGATGAAGTAAGATGTTGTGTTAGAAAGGCATCAAGGAGATGCAAATTACATACACAAAAGCATGTTTAACTCTTGAGAACAAAAACACCTATTTAATCAGGGAGTTAGCCACAAGCAAAAGAATGGTCGCTAAGCCATATTGAGGGAGCTAATGAAATCTAAGAGGGGTAATATATCATTAACAGGGGCCGAACCAAATATATCATCAATTTTAAAATAAATATTATGAATGAGTTAATCATGGAAAGTTAGAATTTTAGTTCAAGAAAACTAAATAAGTTTCTTTATCAAAAAAAAAAACAAAACTAAATAAGTTTGAGTTAGAAACTTATAGCTGCATTATTGCATCTAAGTTAGACATTTAAAATAGTTTCTGAGTTGATTGATATGTTCTTTTCTTCAGACTTTATTTAGTTGTTGGAGACTTCATTTAGTTGTAGTTTCTTTTGTCCAGATACAATTGTTAATTGTTCGGAGTAGAATTTTAGTTTCGATAAAAGTATCAGATAAATCCAAATTAGAAATTCATAGCTGCATCATCACATCTAAGTTAGAGACTTAAAATGGTTTCTGCACTTAATTAATATGTTATTTCATAGATATCACTTAGCTGTAATATTTTTCCTTCATGGTCCAAATTATTATTAATTTCATTTATGTTTAAAATTTTCTTGCAAAGCATGCTCCACTTAGAACTGATTGGTGAATCACTGCCTTTTATAACATAAACCTGTCTGTAGGCACATAGTTCTGATTGGTTCTGCCATACTAGGTTAATTCGATTTGGTCTGTTTATTTTCTGTTTGTGGATAATACTAAACAAAGTTTGGTTTGGTTCGGTCCCTGTTTTTAAGTTGATAGATCAACTTTCAAAAAAGTAAAAAAGGAGAATTCCTAATTCAGAAGTCAGGTTGTTCTAGTGTGAGGATATTTGAATTACCAGATTTGTAATTTCCTGGTTCAAAACTTCGATAGCCATATCAATAACCCAAGAATTGCAGATTCATTATGAATAAGCATGTAAGATCGTAGCCTGAAATAGGAAAGTGTGCATGAAGATTCATGAAGGTTACATATGCAATTCACTCTTAAAGCATACTTTTAAAATTTCGTTATGTACAGTTAGCAGCATTTTGGTACATATTAATAAAATTTGTTTGACTTGTCAAATAAAAAAAAGAAAAGAAAAAGAAAACGGAGAGAAGAAAAACCAAGGCACAGTCTGCCCTTTTTCATGCTAAATCTCACATTGATAATATAGAAGAACTTACTAAATGGAGCTATTCCATCATTAAATGTTTCCACCATGTACTGATGCATCCACCCATTTCAATCCTGTCATGAAATCTTTTATGAATTTCATTAATATTTCTATTTTCTCTATGGTGTGAGCCTCTAATCAGTAATCAATACGGTCACTTAAGTTATACCAGGACTTAGATTTGAATATGCTTCTTCTGTGCCATGAAACTTGTTGCAAAATTGATATGACTCACTTGAGTCTTTGTAGAAGCAGGGGTATGAGAGACATGCACAAATATACTCACATACTTTTGCTGAACATCAGCATTTAAATCAAATGGCTTTTCTTTACTGTCACTTTTTTGGAAATTGTTCTCTTCACTCTGTTTCTGGATTACTTTTAACATGTTTCTTTTTTACATTTCAGGTATCTATTGAATATGGTTTGTGTGAAATGCTGAATTTAGTAGCCATAAGAGCTTCTGCAGCTCCCAAGGATGGGGATTTCAAATTCAGCATCTCACAATATGAATCTGAGTTGCCTGCTGGAACTGTAGATAACACTGTTGAACCTGTGTATAAGAAGGTATTTTGTAGGATATGAGTTCTTGCTTCAATTTGTTTGTTGGCATAGTTGAGTATATGCACGATCCACTGTTCCCTCTACTCATGATATCTTATGCTTCTGAAACTGCAGCTGCCAGAGTGGGAAGAGACGTTGGAAAGTGCAAGGGCTAGATATGTGGAGGTAGTTAAGGCCCTTGCTGATAAGTATCCTTCTGAGAACCTGTTGTTAGTCACACATGGTAAGTGTTCTTGCTTGGTTTTGCATTCTCTAGGTGCATTATAGGTTGTGATGTGGTGAGTGAAGGCTTTCTAGTCTCTGAAGAAGCACAAGGGGCACTTGTAAGATACTACTTCGGCAGTGGCAAAATCAGTTAGATGTGTTTCAATTTAAATGTTGTATCTTTGTGGGTGGCAAATCTAGTTTCAGATTGCTCGCTATAGTTTCTTCCCCCGTGTTGCATGTTTAGATTTCTTGTGTCTGTGCGTTTTCCCTTTGTCATTTTATAAGAGCAATATGTATCTTTGTAGTTCCACTGAAGAGAATACACTTCTAACAACAATTTCAGTAGCATGCCATGAACTTTTTCATAACTGCACACACTCTTGAGTTTTAGCGATTAGATAAAGTTGGAAACAACCCTTCCTCATGAAAGTGACCTGCTGGACCTGTTAGGTGGCATCAATACTCTTGCCTAAGTTTCATTTATCATAAAGCAGCTGCTAAACTGTAAATTGGCAGATCTAGTATTGTTTTTTCCTTTTCACGATTGAAAGTCTCAAATGGGTGGCTTTGATAATAATTACGACTTGATTGGTGCATCCATGATCGTCGAAACTGGTTGTACCTAATTCTACAGTATAATTTGTTTGTTGGCTCTGTAGATAAAATGCATATTTTTTCTATTTTCTTGGTAAAATAGAAAGTTTAAGTTCCCAATAGCATTCCTGATCTCTTATAAACTCTTCATTCATTAATCCAGGTGAAGGAGTAGGCTCCATCTTTACTGCGCTTAACAAGGATGCAACTGTATTAGAGGTAGCATATTGTGGACATTTGTGTGCGAAGAGAAGTATCCAATCCGGAGAGGACCAATCATTTACTGCTGGAAAGTTTGTATACGAGAAACAAACCGGTATAATATCTGCTGCTAAATAAGAAATAAGTGATCGTATTGTTCGGGTTTCTTCCCTTTGTGCTATGGCTGTTACTTATCGTCCATTTTGACGAAGCTTGCTTGTCCATTTATGCGTTTAGGTTTCCATTGCTGAACTATGTTATTACTCTTTTCTTTTCTCCTTTCTTCTTGTTTTGGAACTTTTGATTTGAAAGAGAGGTTATGGAAGCCCAGATGGCCTCTGTTGCCACCTTGTAATTCTGAAATCCCAAAATGCATTTCTCTGTTGGACTACTTGCATCCCAATTGCAATTGTTATTTTGAGAATGATATGTGGTATTGCTATTATTTCCATCTCAAATTGAATCACCTTTTCTTTGTTTAGTTATTCCAAGATAATTTGTTCAGGTACCATGAAAAGAAAATTTAAATCCTTAGCTTGCGTCTGGACATGCGGTATGAAGTCATGAATTTAAATTAGTGTTTGGACATATAATTTGGGATCATGATTTGAAATTCAAATTCTCAAAATTTAAACCCTTTATTGATTTTGTCGAAGTACCTGCTTCTAAGCGATTGAAATCCTGTTCTAACTTTGGTAAGAACAGTTCTCTAACAAAGTTCCAAATCTGGAGCCTAATATCGAGCCCTAGTAGCTCTAATACCAGGCAAGATATGACATTGTAGGGGTCTAATTCAACCCAAAAGCTTGCTCATAGGGGAGTGATTACCTAAATCCATATAAACAGACCATTAGTCTATTTAATACCTACTTCACGCTTAGACCCAGTTGGAGCCCAAATAAAAATGAATCTGGCTCTGATATCATTGACAAGATTTTGAGGATAACTTGTTATATTATTTCAACGGGTAAGCAATATAAATACATTCACATAAGACTCTTACTAAGATAGAAATGAAATTAATTGATTCTTACAAATTTATTGTCTGTATATGTGTTATGTACATAACTAAAAAAGAGTGTGGTCATTTCGTAACAAGAATAAAGGGTATGGTGAGGATAGAACGGAAGTATGAGACGAATGAGAAAAAATAAAGAATCTCCCACGCATGCACAATAAAAATAAAACACTTACAAAACAGACACGAAGTTTCAACGAACTTTAGCATGCAATGTTAGAGTTTTACCTTTAGAAAAATATTGAATTTCAAAAACAATTCGTAGAATTTAAATTAAAAGTATAACTAGGTGTTGGTGAATTTACAAGATTAAAAATTACAATTGAAAAATAAAATGAAGAAAATAAATTTTCTTCTTGGCTGAGGCGCGGATATCTCGCTCTCTTTACGGAGATTCAAGCCCACTGCAGTAAATCTTTTCACCGGTCCAGCAGTAGTCCTCTTGACTTGTCCCCTCTAGGATACAACAGCCTTATCACAAAATGTTACTCAATAAACTCTGGACAAGAGTTGAGTTTAAAGCTCCACAAAAAAGAACACCTCCCTTCAACTAATAAGAACTCTCTTTTTTGACAAACTTAATACACTCAATGTTTTCTTCCATTTCAAAATAAAGAAGACCCCTCTATTTATAGGAGAAGAAATCATTCAAAGATGAAAAAAAATAATGGAATGCCATCATTATCATTTAGTGTCCATTATGATTTAGTGCACCACTTATTATTGATCATTATCATCATTATGATTTAGTGCACCATTATGATTTAGTGCACCACTTATTAGAGATAATTAGGTTAAAAAATATATAATGAAATGAATAATTTTGCACTAACTAAAGATGATGATGAAAGATATTTTTATGTACTAAAGAAAAATAGAATAAAGATGACATTAAATGTCATCAATGGACAATTGCTAAAATTATAATTTAATAAAATGTTAAAATGCCACACTAACAATCTCCACTCATTTTAATATTATATAAGAGAGTCTATCAGCTGAAGGAAAACTACTATACATAATGAATGTGTGCTCTGCATTGAACCTCCACTTAGTGAAACAATAACATTTACTCTAGAGTCGTAGTTGTCTCAGACTTGAACTATAACTGCTTAAGGGATATAAAATATTACTGCTCACACATAGTAATCAAGGTGTTGTCACGAGCTTTATAAGCCAGCACATTTCGGCCTTGTGCTATCTCGGTTTTATGAGTGCTTTTGAGAATAAGCCCAATTCTCTTAGGAAGCGGCCTACTTCCACACTCACATAGGTGAAATCTGTCGAGAGTGCTCCTGTAAATTTAACACTCCACCCATACGGGCTACAGATTTTCATTAAGAGTTTTATAAACTCAACCTCCACAATTCACTACAGGAAACCATGCACTCACATCATAGGAAAGGAATAAAAAACAGTGCATTTTTCACAACAAATCATCATATGATTCGTTTTTCCCATTGAACCTTGTTATAGGATCTCTAGTCTCCAGGTTGGGTTTCCTCATATATGACTCATGTATTTATAGGCTTCAATCCCATCTCCTCTCGATGTGTTCCAGACCTTTTCTCTTGTTAAGACCTTAGTAATAGGATCTGCAAGATTTTCACAAGATTTGACATAATCAACATGAATGGTACTCAAATACAATCTTACATTACTGTGTTTCCTCTTTATAGGTCTGGATTTACCGTTGTAACAACGATTTTGAACTCTACCAATTGTTGTGGTGCTATCACAATGAATTAAAATTGGAGGAATTGGTTTTTCAAAATAAGGCATTTGAAATAATAAATCTCTTAACCAATTCGCTTCCTCACTAGTTGAAGCTAAAACAATTAGTTCAGCCTCCATGGTAGAGTTAACAATTATAGTTTGCTTTTTTGATTTCCAACAAATAGCACCACCACCCAATGTAAAAATATAACCAGTGGTAGAACAGGAATCACCTGCTAGAGTATTCCAATCTGCACCAGAAAAGCCTTCAAGTACAACAAGATATTTTTTTATAGAACAAACCACAAGTTTTTGTTCCAATTAAATATCTCATAACTCTTGTTATAGCATGTCAATGTTCATTACCTGTCTTGCTTGTAAACCTGCTAAGTACTCTTACTGCATATGCAATATCAGGCCTAGTGCAATCAGTCACATATCTCAAACTCCCAATTAAGCCAGCATACTCCTTTTGATTTATCACATTATTTTCACTTTGAACAGGAAACAAGTGTACACTTGAATCAAAAGGAGTTAAAACATGCTTGCAATCAAGAAAGTTATATTTTTTCAAAATTTTCTCAACATAATGTGACTGGTCAAGGAAAATTCCATCACATGTTCTAGTAATTTTTATTCCAAAAATAAAATTTGCCTCACCAAGATCTTTCATATCAAAATGACTTTTAAGAATGTTCTTAGTATCATCAATAACATTCATATTCGAGCCAAAGATCAATAAATCATCAACATATAGGCAAATAATAACATGTGTATTATTCCAAAAATTATGATATATGCACTTATCACACTCATTTGTTTTAAAATCATTTTCAATCACGCAGGAATCAAACTTTTTATGCATTGTTTTGGTTCCTGTTTCAAGCCATATAGAAATTTAGTAAGTTTACATACTTTGCTTTTTTGGCCTGCTTCAACAAAACCCTCAGGTTGTTCCATATAAATTTCTTCATTAAGATCTCCATTTTAAAAAATAATTTTTACATCCATTTGATGAATATGCAAATCAAAAATTGCAGCCATAACAATTGAAAGCCTAATGGATGTAATTCTAGTAACTGGAGAAAAAGTATCAAAAAACTTTAGGCCTTCTAGTTGCTTAAATCCTTTAGCAACTAATCTAGCCTTATATTTATCGATAGATCTATCCGATTTTAAATTTTTTTGTAAGACCCATTTGCAACCAATTGTTTTACAACCTGGTGGTAAATCAACTAACTTTCAAGTTTTATTAGAAATTAGTGATTCCATTTCATCATTTACAGCCTCTTTCCAGAAAATAGAATCATGTGAAGATAAAACTTCTTGTAAAGTGAAAAAGTCATCTCCAACATTAAAAACATAAAAATCAGGACCAAAATCTTTTTCTACTCTAGCTCTTTTACTTCTTCTTAACTCAAAATCATCAATTTCTTTATTTTTTAAAATGGAAGAAGAGGAAGAACTAGGTAGTGATAAAATATTTTGTTCAATCTTTTGACCCCCACTATTTTTAGAATCAAAAGGAAATTTATTTTAATGAAAAATAGTATCACCTGATTCTATTACAATATTATCTTCAAGATTAAAAATCTATAGGCTGTACTATTTGAAGCATAACAAAAAAAAAACACAAGTAGTAACTTTCTTATCCAATTTTGTAACCTTGTGAGCCATTAGCCTCACAAAGGCTAGACAACCTCAAACTCTTAGATATCCTAAACTTGGCTTGTGGCCTTTCCACAACTCAAAAGGTATTAGTTTAGTCTTTTTATGAGGTACTCAATTTAACACATAACACGCAGTCAAAATAGCTTCACCCCAAAAATTTAAAGGTGCATTTGACTCAATAAGTATGACATTAGTCAATTCAACCAAAGTTCTATTTTTCCTTTCCGCTACACCATTAGATGAAGGAGAATAAGGAGGAGTAGTTTCATGAATTATTCTCAATGATCTAACAAAAAAATTAAACTCATTTGACTCATATTCACGGCCTCTATCACTTCTAATTCTTTTTATTTTCTTTCAAACTGATTTTCAACCTCATAGAGAAAAAATTTAAAATTTTCGAAAACATCACTTTTATTTTTCATTAAGTAAACATATGTAAACTTAGAAAAATCATCAATGAAAGTGATAAAATATCTATTTCCTCCACGAGTTAAAATTCCTCCAAGTTCACAAATATCAGTATGAACTAATTCTAATAAATTAGTTTTTCTTTCAACTTGAAAATGAGGCCTTTTTGTGATTTTGACTTTACTACAAGTTTCACACTTTTCAAAATTTTTTTTAATCATTGGGATTAATCCTAAACTACTCATGATTTTAACATAACGATCATTAATATGACGCAAACGAGCATGCCAAAAATTAGTAGAAGAAAGCATGTAAACAGAAGTAGAAACTTTATTCATTTCAACATTCAGTTTAAACATCCCATCACAAGCATATCCCTTTCCCACAAAAATACCCTTTTTCACAATTACATATTGATCAGATTCAATAATCTGTTTAAAGCCTGCTTTATTAAGAAGAAAACTAGACATCAAGTTTTTTCTCATGGAAGGAGTATAAAGTACATCTTTCAAAGTCAATATCCTTCTAGAGGTAAAACACAATTCGACATCTCTCATTCCAAGCACTTGTGTAGTATGAGAATCACCGAGCATGATGGTTTTGGGCTCTCCAAAAAGAGTATATTTTTTAAACCAATCTTTGTCATAACAGACATGACGGTTTACACCAGAATCAGTCCACCATCCATCAACATTCTCAACCATGTTTATGTCTGTAATCATTGCCACAAAAGGCTCTTCGATAACGTTTGCCTGAGGTGTAGGACCACATTTTTGATATCTGCAAAATCGAGCAATATGCCCACTCTTGCCACTGACAAAGCACGGTCCTTTATCATAAATTTGTTGATTTTGTGCTTGGCTATTTTCACCATTATTTTTCTTGAGAAGTCTACCATAATGTTTTCTTAAACTTTTTCTTCTTAGGCTTCAAAGAGGTATTTTAGTTAGATTCAGGAGTAGCATATTTTAAAGTAACTAAATTTACCTTCGTTGTGATGTTGCTTTCTTCATTTTGTAAAAGTGCATCTTGGCCCATTGCCTCCTCTTCCATGCGGATTTTCATTATCAAAGTCTCAAGAGAGGCTTTCTTTTGTTTGTGGCGCATAGTTTTTTGAAACTCCTTCCATGAAGGTGGAAGTTTGTCTATTATGCCACAAATAATAAGGTTGTCTCCAATTTTGACTTTCTCGGACCTGAGCTCTCCAACAATCATTATAAAATCTTGAGCTTGGTCTATCACTGATTTGTCATCCACCATTTGGAAACGAAAAAATCGGCTAGCAGCATATTTTTTCGCTCTAGCTTCTTCGGTATCATATTTACTTTGCAATGCTTTCCATATTTTCATTGCACTAGAGTAAGTTCTATCATAATAATCATAAAAATTATCAGATAGACAATTAAGAATATAATACCGACACTTGTAGGAATCATTATTATACTTTTCCACTTTCTTTTGATGAGAAATAAGTTCATCATTATCCATGGAGAGGATTATGATTTTTCTGAGTTAACATATATGAAACATTGAGAAAACTTAAGTAGAAAAATACTTTACCCTTTCACCTCTTGAAATGATTACTATTGAATCGAAATGGCTTGTTTAGATTTCCCATCTTGATATCCGCGGATTTTTCAATTGTAGCCATATTGAATCTCCTTAAAATTGTTGGTGAATTTACAAGATTACAAATTACAATTGAAAAATAAAATGAAAAAAATAAATTCTCTTCTTGGCTGAGGCGCGGATATCTCACTCTCTTTAAGGAGATTCAAGCCCACTGCAGCAAATCTTTTCACCGGTCCAGCAGTAGTCCTCTTGACTTGTCCCCTCCAGGATACAACAGCCTTATCACAAAATGTTACTCAATAAACTCTGGACAAGAGTTGAGTTTAAAGCTCCACAAAAAAGAACACCTCCCTTCAACTAATAAGAACTCTCTTTTTTGACAAACTTAATACACTCAATGTTTTCTTCCATTTCAAAATAAAGAAGACCTCTCTATTTATAGGAGAGGAAATCATTCAAAGATGAAAAAAAATAATGGAATGGCATCATTATCATTTAGTGCACCATTATGATTTAGTGCACCACTTATTATTGATCATTATCATCATTATGATTTAGTGCACCATTATGATTTAGTGCACCACTTATTAGAGATAATTAGGTTAAAAAATATATAATGAAATGAATAATTTTGCACTAACTAAAGATTTTCATATTAAAATATAATTACTTTCCTAGTATATTTTAAATAATAAATCAAATATTTTTAATAAGTGATGTCTTTTACAAATTTATTTTTGATTGAATTCTTATAAACTGGTGTCCCAAATGGGGCTATCAATTAACTAGAATTTCAGTTTTGTCACGTTGTTTTTAATGAAATATACTATATTGTTTTTTTAAAAAATAATATGTATGTCTTCATAAGAGTTCCATCACCTACTATTGTATTATTCTCCCATGCGTGGAAGATAAAGGCCCAATTTTATTATTATTATTTTTTTAAATAAAAGCTTATTATATTAAAGATGATATCTTGAAGAGATTCCAAAGAATTAATTAACATGTAAATATGACTTTTTATTTTTTCTAATTTGATCATGAAAGGAATAATGAAACATAAAGTAAGATTAAAATGAAGCAGCTAACTAACTTTCCATTTCGTTTTATCATTTTCCCTCAACTAAATTTATTTAATTATAAATGTGTTCTGTCATGCTATATATTTGGTTGATTATTTCCCTCACCCACCCCCACGCACCACCACATACTTGGTATAAAGAGCGTTAATGATTAGATTTGAATCGGTTTTTGGAATGAAATTATAATAAAAAATTAGTTGATTTTTAAATTAAAATCAAAGCAACTCAAATATAATTCAAATTCAAGATCAGTTTGATTATTGTTGATTTGGTTTTTTTTTTTGATTTTAAGAAACAAAATAGTATTTTTGTCTGTTTTTTTATTACCTATAATTAGAATAGAAATTTCTGTCCTTTTCCAACTTATAATCTGTTACTAATCTGGTGATTCTAATTTTTTTGGAATGTGGAAAATATTTTAAGATCTATAAGGTTTAATAAAGTGAATAAAGTTGACAAGAAATAGAAAAAAAATATATAAATAGATAACTTCATAATTGTTTCTTTGAATAAAGGAGTTTGTAATCATGACTTTCTTTTAATAAATGAGCTTAAGTTATAAAGTTCATTACTCTATTATAGATAAATAAATTTTTCATAAAAGATATACAAAGTACATAAAGTTATTTATAAAAAATAATATATTATTTGTGTATATAAATTATTGGTTTGGTTCGATTTTTTATTCGATTTGGTTTTCATAAAATCAAACTAAACTAAATACTATCAATTTTTCAAAACGTAAATTCAAACCAAATCAAAATCAATTTATTTAATTCAACTCTCAATTAAAATCGACTAATCTAACTATGAACATCCCTAGTCAGTTTGTTTAGAATATTATTCAGAATTCTCTTATGAATTATACTTTCAAATATCTCTTTCGCGAAAAATATGTTTTGTTCCCAAAAAGAGAATATTTAGTATATTTATGGCTTAATACATAAAGTGACATATTTACTTGCACCGATTTGTAAATAGGAGTAGTATTTAAGCGATAATAGACTATTATACTCCATTTTTTCCTTTTTTATTTGACTTTTGTTGACTTGTCATTTTCTTTTTTTAAAAAGTATTCACTAGCGTTTATTTTTCTAAAATTAACTTTATTAATAATACTTTGAAAATCTAAATTTGATTACTCATATTTTATGTAATTACTTAATAAAAAGGTAATATCAAAATTTACTTAATACTTTATGTAATTACTTAATAATAATTAACTTTATTAATTATATTATGAAATCTAAGTTTGATTACAACACTGCATGAGCTTCCCTGCTCCCAAAAATACTGCGTGGATTCAACTCTCTTCAAAATGGCTATCTATTTAGCTTCTTATTTCTTCTTTCTTTTTCATAGGAGTGGAGCTAGGGTTTAGCTTATCGAACCCAAAAATTTAGGCTTTAATTTGTATTTGTATTTATAAATTGACTTAATATTTATAAATAATTTATCAAAATTTCAAAAACTTGCGTTTTGTAAAATTTAAATTTTTAGCTTTTATCTCTAACTATAGATTTATATATGAGGCGAAGTAAATAGCTTAAATTTGATACCTCAATATTTGCTTTGATATCCTACTACTAATTCTTCCTTTGCATGGAAAGAGATGGTCTAATTCGATGTTATTAAGGAGTTTATACGTATATCAAGATTACATAAATCAATTGACAATCTTAATATTACTATGTATTCAAAGGCAGATTCAGGATTTGGAGATTACGGATGTCATATATTCTAAAGAGAATAAATGGGTCGGTTCCTTTAATTTTGGGTTATGATTTGGATTATTTTTTTTCCGATTTTTATAACCAAATCGATCAAATATGCATATTTAGTAGCATTTTTCTTTTTTAGATATTCTAATATTAAAGATATATACCTATGTAGTTTTTTTTAGGTATAAGAGAACTTATTCTATAAAACTTTGAGAAAACAAGAGATTTTCCACGTTAAAAATTCGAACGTGGATAAATCATCTAATTAAATACCATAGAGTTGAGAAAAAATAAAAAATTGTAGCTTCAACTCAATTATCTTCACTTAATGTGAATGTCGGTCAAAGATCGAAAGAGCCTTTAAATTCAAAAGCTCTAATATAATAATATCCATCATTTTTAAAACTTATTTTTTAAAAAATAAATACTATTTAAATATATTTTTATTAGTAGTTATGTGTTGTTCAAAATTTAATACTAATTAATAATTGATATAGAATACACACACAACACTTGTATTAATTAGAGATTAATACTTAGTAAAAGAGATAGTAAATAAAAATATCATTAATTAAATCAAGCAAAAAATAGTTAATTAAATAAATAAATAATAGCAAATAAAGAAGACCTAATTGTGGGGGGTGGGGGGGTGGGTGGGGGGTGGAACAGAAGCCCTTGCACATGTTAATGTAAAAGCCAAAAAAAGAGAGGAAAAAAAGAAGGAAGACTTGAAGCCCTTCGCACAAAGCAAAGAAAAAATAATGTTGTCAAGGTTTGAACCCTAAACCATCACATGCAACATTCAGACTTTTACAAGTTGAATTATTCACTATTTTGTTCAACCAGCGGCAAGTTTAATATATATTAATTTGTTACACATATACACACATATATATATATATATAAAATTTTAATCGAGGTCACCGAATGCCATGGTACCCCCACCCATACACATAGATCCGCCCCTGTTAACGTACTTATTATTGAAGATCCACGTCAAAATGCAAAACATATTCATACACAACCTATCAGCTATAGACACTAATAAAATTAGATCCATTCTTTTTATATATAAACAAATTTGAAATTTACAATATGAGGGAATTAAAACATGAGAACGTAAAAAAGGAATAATAAGCTCATAAGCTCAGCCTTTTTTCACGAAAAAAAAAAGAAAAAAAAGAGTACTTTCATCTCCATATATTTTTAATTCAAACTTAGAAAATGATTTATTTATTTTTTATCCCTGAGGATAAAATGCCCAACTAGTGATTTCAAACATATGTATGATATTATTAGCTTTAGCTAGGCTGTTTATTAGCTGAGGATTTCTCCTTTTAGGACTCGGAATTTCTTCTTTTTTATTAATTTCGGGTGAGCGAGAACGTCGCTTAGGCCGAACTCTGTTCAGCTCAGCGACGTTCGTGTCAATCAAGTGAGGAAAATTCAATAAGGCCCGCGTACCCCTTAATTTAAATGCGGCTCGGTCATAAGCCAACGCCGCGTCCTCGGAAGTCTCGTATGTTCCGAGCCAAAGCCTAGCGCCTTTTCTTTTCGGATCTCTAATTTCGGCAGCAAATTTTCCCCACGATCGCCTACGCACGCCTCTGTATCTCTTCCAGTTATTCGATACTTGTGATGATGAACGAGGTATATTATCTTCATTTTCGTCTACTTTCTCCCACATATGATCAACGAATAAATCGGAGGAGATTGAGTCTGTGTTGGAGCCGTTGATTTGATGCTCTAGTTCAAAATCAAGAATGCTTAGATCAAAATCAGTTGAAATTATTTCTTGATGCATTGTTATAGTTGGAAGGGGAAGTGGGATTTCTTTCTTTGCTATTTTTATGTAGTTGAAATTGAAAGGCACAAATGCTTTATATATATAGGTGTAAGGGGTGGGGTGGGGTGGGGGTGTAAACACAATCCTTAGACATCTAAACTAATTTTATCTATCCTTTTCCTTCATTAAAGCACGCTTGATCTAGAATAAGGGAAGAATTTATTTTTAAAAATAGCTACTTACTATAGTTATTATGTATTTCTTTACATGGATTAATCTTCATAACTAATTATAATTTGACGAATTGTATTAGCTGATAATTGTCTTATTAGTAGTTTTTTTAAAATTAAAATATTGTGTTTTAATTTTTTGATAATGTATTATCTAATTCATTATAAAAATGATAATAAAACTTATGAGTATTTCTAATAACTTTTAAAACGTATAAGTATAAATCATATTTCATTTTAAAAAAAAGAAGTGAAATATGAACATATGTTGAAACTTCAATTCAAACTTTACCGTATAATATGTTTCATTTTATATGTTAGTGTTTGTTTTCATATAATTTATGTCTTCTAACCAATCGTACCTTTGTTTTCATATAATTTATGTCTTCTAACCAGTCGTACTCTGATTAACTAAGCTTCTAAAACTTCGAGATCATCAACTTTTGCAATCTTGAGCATATTATAATTTATTTTTTAAAAAAAGAAGAATATCTATATTTCAAAGTTGGAGGGAATTTTAACTTTTACAACAAAATTGGGGGCATAAATAATTTTTACCTATTTGATTCTTCTAAAGATCAAAGATTTAAATTGTCAATAATTTGTCATCGCTATCAAATGACGTTTGAATAATTTTAGTTTCATTTTCTTTTTAATCATTTGATACTATATATAGGCGTACCAGCCAATATAATCAGACCAGTAGTAGTAGTAATTTTCTTTCTTAAAGAATGCCTATTTTTGGGTTAGTCAAGAACAAGTTAACTAATCATTATTAGAGTAATATAGAAAGATCGTTAAATTATGTTAATTTGTTCGTATTAACTTACTAAACTCACCTAAAAAAGCCAAAATTTGAACCGTGTCAGGGACGAGACACAAACCGAGTTAAGGTTATTTAAACATTCAGTCGTTACCAATTGAGCAATTAATAATTTGTCAGAATTTGCAGACATAGTCAAGTTCTTCAACCCAATTACAAATTTAGCCAAAATCTGCTATAATTAATTAGATGCATTTAATTGTATAATGGAGACGACATGGGTTCAGTGTGAACACTTTTTATGTCACATAATACTCGCTCTATTTCATATTAAGTGAATTTTTGAGGAAATTTTTATTATTCAAAGTTCAAGATAAATATTTGAAACTTTTTTTTATATTTGTCCTTTCATTTATTGAAATTTTATATTTTTTAAGAGATAAATCACACTACTTGCAAAGTTATATTTATGATTGCAAAGTTATATTTATGATTTTATAAAGGACAATAGTAAAAAATATGATTCAAATTATGTCCTTTAATATTTTTCTTAATATGTGTGTATTGCCTTATAAATTTACTTAATATGGAATGAAGGGAATATTTATTTTATCTTTAAATTTTTTAGGAAGTACTCGAATTTCCGTCAAAATAAGGTGTCTTTGGAACTTTGAATATAGTTCAGGGATTAATATTATCCTGTACTGACACCTTATTGATTGAATGCATTATTATTTAATTTTAACTTATAATATCATTTTCATGTGTGTGCTATTTTAGTACTGTCTGTTAGCTAGAATATTATTTTCCTCACATTGTCTTTTTCATGGACAATCTTTTAAAAATGTTTTATCTTTATAAAAGAGTATTCATCACTATTATTTCTCTTGTTTTGTTAATCCTCCCATGTGAAGCATATAATTTATAAAATATGACCTAAACTTATTGTATTTGTCTAATCATATTTTGGTTTAATAATTTTGCAACATATAATGGATAAGATTGAAATGAAAGAGCTCAATTTGTTTTCTCATTAAATCAATTGGCAAATTAAGTAAACTAAGTAATGTTATGTCATGTGTGTCTACATATATATATATATTTATTATAATATAGATGATAGTGGATGCTCCATTTGTAATGGGGCCCACTTAAAGGGGACAAGTTGCCCACTATTTCTTCTTTTCATTTGGCTATAAATGACCATATTTTCTGCAATGAAAGAGCATAGATACTCAATTCTCTCAACTCTCTCTCTTTCTCTTACTATTTCTCTTTCTTATTAATTTGTTAAGTTAGTTTGTTTTATAACATGTTATTAGCACGAGACTTTATTACTTTGAACTATTTTAAAAATATAACAAAAAGGATAAGGATTTTATTTTTTTAAAATGTCTAATATCTCTAAACTTGAATTTGTTGCTCTTGATATATCTGGAAAAGACTAGTCATCATGGACACTCGATACCGAAATACACCTAGAATCGATGGGTCTGACAGATACCATCAAAGATGACAGTAAAGCATCTAGTCAAGACCGTGCCAAAGCCATGATATTTCTCTTCCACCATCTTGATGAGGGGTTAAAATTACAGTACATCACATTAAAAGGCCCCCTTAAACTGTGGAAGAATCTAAAAGAAAGATATGATCACCTGAAGTTGGTCATCTTCCACAGGCACGTCATGATTGACTCAATTTGAGATTAATGAATTTTAAAAATATAATTGAATATAATTTTGCCTTGTTTAGAATTATAGCACAGTTAAATTTATGCGGAGAAGAAATCATTGAGCAAGACAAACTTAAAAAACACACTCCACATTTTCACCCACAAAGCTCCTGCAGCAGCAATATCGCGAAAAGGGTTTTAAAAAATATTATGAATTACTCTCTCGCCTTCTTATTGTTGAACGACATAACGAACTGTTGATGAAAAATCATGATAGTCAATCCGTTGTTTCTTTGCCACTTTTTGAAGTAAATCAGGCAAACTATAACCAACGAGAAAGGGGTCATAGCCCCAGTCGTGGTCGAAGAAAAAATTATAATCATAATGCTCGTCTGGCACCAAAAAATGATCAACAATACAAAAAAAAGAGTAAAAATCAAGAAGCTATACCAAAAAAAATTTAGAAAGTATATGTCATAGATGTGGAGGTATAGGGCACTGCTCACGGACCTGTCGGTCATCAAAACGTCTAGTTCAGCAATATCAGGCATTCTTGAAGATAGTAGAAACCAATTCAGAGATAAACTTTATCTCATAAGATAATATTGAGCTTATGAATCTGGATGCAACTGATTTCTTCAATTTTCTAAAAGAAAATATGAATATTGATAAGCCGGATAATATTTAAATAATTTTCTTTTTATTTGTTTGTACTAAATAATATATTTATATTTTTCTAATTCATGTAAATAAATAAAATTTATATAATGAGTCATGTTTTAATTATAATATTTACTTTATTTTTTTTTGAAGAAAAATATGGATATGCCTCAAATTTTGTTTGGATCAATGATCAATCACGAGGATATTTGTGTAATTGATAGTGAAATGACTCATGCCATTTTTAAAGACGAAAAATATTTTTTCTACTTGTTTAGAAGAAAAAAAATGTTACTACAACTTCTGGTAATTCAAAAATGATTGAAGGCTCCAGAAGAGCTACTATATTTCTACCTAAGGGGACACAAATTGTTATAGAAGTTGCATTGTTCTCTTCTAAATCCTCAAAAAACTTATTAAGTTCTAAAGATATCCGCAGAAATGAATATCATGTAGTGACACTAAATGAAATGAATATTGAATACCTTGGTATAACCAAGAGTGTCTCAGGCTAGAAATATATTTTGAAAAATTTACCAACTTTGTCGTCTGGGCTATATTATGCAGAAATTAGTGCAATTGAAGCACATTTGATCGTAAACCAGAAGTTTACTGATCTAAATACATTTTTGATATGACATGATCGAATAGGTCATCCTGGATCAATAATGATGAGATGAATTTTTGAAAATTTAACTGGACATCCTTTAAAGAACTTGAAGATTCTTACGAATGATGAATTTTCATGTGCTGCTTGTTATCAGAGCAAATTAATTACAGACCATCAACCTTGAATATTGGCATCGAATCTCCTAACTTTTTTAGAGCGTATACATGGAGATATATGTGGACCTATTCATCTATCTAGTGAATTGTTTAGATATTTTATGGACCTTATAGATTCATCATCAAGATGGTCTCATGTGTGAATTTATTAGCACAAATAATAATATTAAGGGCGCAATTCCCAGATTATCCAGTTAAAGCTATTCGCCTTGATAATGATGGAGAATTTACCTCCCAAGCTTTTGATGATTATTACTTATCAATTGAGATAAAAATTGAACATCTTGTTGCTCATGTTCATACTCAAAATGGCCTTGCAGAGTCATTTATTAAGCGCCTATAATTGATAGCAAGACCTCTACTTATGAAAATGAAATTGCCAATTATTATTTTGGGTCATGCTATCTTACATGCAACAGTACTTATACGTTTCCGACCGACAAATTATAATAAATACTCTTTATCACAATTAGTATTTGGTCATGAGCCAAATATAGCCCATCGACTAATTTTTGGTTATGCGGTATACGGGCCTACAGCACCACCATAACATACCAAGATGGGCCCTCAACGAAGGTTAGGCATATATATTGGGTTTGACTCAGCCTTCATTATTCGATACCTTGAACCGTTAACAGGAGACTTATTTACTGCTCGATTTGCAAATTGTCAGTTTGATGAAACAACTTTCCCCCAATTAGGGGGAGAGAAAACGGAACCCAAAAGAGAAAGAGAAATTGTGTGGAAAGTTTCATCACTATTTCATTTTGATCCACGTACCCGCATATGTGAGCAGGATGTCCAGAAGATCATCCACTTACAAAAAATAACAAATCAAATACCAGATGCATTTACTGATTTGAAATGGATAACTAAGTCACATATTCCTGCAGTGAATATGCTTATCAGGATTGATGTCTCAAAAGGACCATCTACTGGTATCATAGCTTCTGAATCCCAAACACGCCTGAAGCGTGGTAGACCATTAGGTTCAAAGGATAAAAATCCTAGAAAGAAAAGTATGAGAAATAATAAAAATGATACTATAAAAGAACCTCTTGAAAAAGGTCAAGATTTAAGTAATCCTGATGTTTCTGAAGAAATCAGTGAACTCGAGACTCAAGTGAATGAAGAACGGTCAATAAGTTTTATCGGTGATGAGATAAATTTAGATCGATAAAAAATTACGATGGATAATATTTTTGCATATAATGTTGCACTTAACCTCATGCAAGATAGTGAAAGTCTTGAGCTTAAATCCATCAAAGAATATTGATGTAGATGTGATTGGCCAGAATGACAAAAGGCAATTCAATCAGAATTAGACTCACTTGCTAAACGTGAGATTTTTGGACTTGTAGTTCAAACCTCTGAAGGTGTAAAACCAGTTGGCTATAAATGGATTTTGTGGGAAAACAAAATGAGAGAAATGAAATTGTAAGATATAAGGCACGCCTTGTTGCACAAGAATTCTCTCAAAGACTCGGGGTCAACTATGAAGAAACATATTCACCTGTTATGGATGGAATACATCTAATGGATGTAGTTACAACTTACCTTTATGGTTCACTTGATAATGAAATTTATATGAAAATTCCAAAAAGATTAAAATTGCCTGAAGTATGTACTAAGTTTCGGGAGATGTATTCAATCAAATTGCAAAGATCATTATATAATCTGAGGGCGTATGTGGTATAATCGCCTTAGTGAGTACTTGATAAATGAAGGTTATATAAATGATATCATTTGTCCATGTGTTTTTATTAAGAAAACAGAATCAGATTTTGTTATACTCGCTGTTTACGTTGATGACATAAATCTCATTGGAACCCCTGAAGAGGTCCAAAAGGCGATTGAATATTTAAAGAAAGAATTTGAGATGAAAGACCTTGGAAAGGCAAAACTTTGTCTGGGTCTGCAAATTGAACATTTAGCAGACGGAGTCTTTGTCCACCAATCTGCCTATACTGAGAAAATCTTAAAATGATTTTACATGGACAAAGCACATCCATTAAGTACTCCAACGATTGTTCGATCGCTTGAATTGGATAAAGATCCATTTCGACCTCCAAAAGATAATGAAGAACTTTTTGGTTCTGAAGTACCATATCTCAGTGCTATTGGTGCACTTATGTATCTTGCTAACACAACCAGGCCTGATATAACATTTTTTGTTAATTTGCTGGCAAGATATAGTTTATCCCCAATGCGAAGACATTGAAATTGTATCAAACATATTTTACGATACCTAAATGGTACTATTGATATGAGTTTATTTTATACTAACAAAGGCTGTGTAGACCTTATTGGTTATGTAGATGCAAGTTATTTATCAGACCACATAAAACTCAATCTCAAATAGACTATTTATTACATGCGGAGGAATTGTTATATCATGGCGATTTACAAAGCAGTCTATTGTTGCTACTTCTTCAAATCATGTTGAAATAATAACAATTTATGAAGCAAGTAGAGAATGTGTTTGGTTGAGATCAATGATATAGTTCATCAAAGAAAGATGTGGCCTGAAAAATGATGTCAAAGTACCCACAGTTATATTCGAAGACAATGCTGCATGCATAGCTCAATTGAAAGATGGCTTCATAAAAGGAGACTGAACGAAACATATTTCACCAAAATTATTCTTCACACATGATCTCTAGAAAAATGGTGATATTGATGTACAACAAGTTCGTTCGAGTGATAATATTGCAGATTTATTCACAAAGGCATTACCAACATCAATTTTTGAGAAGCTAAGATATAAGATTGGAATGCGTTGTCTCCAAAATATCAAATGCAGTTTTCATCAGGGAGTGTAAAATACGCGTTGTATTCTTTTTCCTTTAACCAAGGTTTTGTCTCAATGAATTTTCCTGATAAGGTTTTTAATGAGGCAGCACTCAAGGCGTATTACCAGATGTATGTACTCTTTTTCCTTCACTAAGCTTTTTTCCACTGATTTTTCCTAATAAGGTTTTAACGAGACACAACATCTATGGGTATTGAGAATAACTATATATATTTGTTTTTTCACTAGAATTTTTTATTTTACATAGACATCCAAGAGGGAGTATTATAATATAGATGATAGTGGATGCTCCTTTTATAATGGGGATCATCTAAAGGGGACAAGTTGCCCACTACTTTTTCTTTCCATTTGGTTATAAATGACCATATTTTCTGCAATAAAAGAGCACACACAGATACTTAGTTCTCTCAACTCTCTCTCTTTTTCTTACTATTTCTTTCTTATTAATTTGCTAAGTTAGTTTATTTTATAACAATATTATATTTTTTTCTTGTCATAAGAAGTAATTACTGATCATAGGTTTTCCTCGATTCTCTATCTTTTTCTTATTGTAGTGGAGCATGTGTTGGCGTTGTTAAATGCACCTAGGGGTCATTTGATATCAGGTACTATAAAAATAGTACTATTAAATAAAGTGTATTAATAATATTAAATTAATAGTAATATTTTTTTATTTGATTATTTAATTTGTTATATTAATTAAATATAGTGTATTAAAATAAAAATAGTACTAACTAAAATAAAAACAATACCTTATATTATTAATATCGTAGTTTTTTTAGAAGGATGGGAAGTGTAGTATATCAAAGTATATAAAAGGACAGAGACATAAGACTATCAAGGAAGCCTTTCACCACCGATGTGGATAAGAATAATCAATTAATTTCCCATGATATAGAAAACTATTCTAACATTTTTACCATTATTTCCATCAATATATAAAGATTTTAAACTGTTCAATGGATATTTTGTAAGGTATGTATACTGACAATTTCGTAACATTAAATTAAATTATCGATAACAAGTAATTCTTCATATATCAAACCTGATAGGATAACCTGAAAAATAAAATAATAATCTACCATAACCAACTAAACTGAGCTGATGATATAAAAATACATCATACTATCAATATAAATAACTAAGATCCTATAATAAAAGAACCTTTACGCTTAAAAAAATCAACTAAGAGTTTTGTAAGTATTAAAATTTTATTGGATTTAAATTGATAAATTAATTTGGACTATATTAAATTCAAGAAAATAGTTCAAATAATATGGCAATTTAAGTCAAATAAATGAGCCACTAAAATCATGACACGTGTTGAAGTTATGTGGCAATCCAAGTCAAAATAAATAGGCCACTAAAATCATGTCACGTGTCAAAGTTATGTGGCTATCCAAGTCAAATTAAATAAGTCACTAGAATCATGCCATGTGCCAAAGTTAGGTGGCAATTCAAGTCAAATTAAATAAGCCACTAAAATCATGCCACATGTCAAAGTTATGTGGCAATCCAAGTCAAATGAAATGAGCCACTAGAATAATGACAATGTATATGTGACATGTTCTGACCAATCAAATTGAGGCTCTTCACCAAAGGCATCTGATTGGTCAGTTCAAACCGACCAATCAAATCACACAGGGATACCACTCCCTACAACTATAAATAGGGGTTCTCATTATTCTCAGAGAGGAGGGTTTTGAAAGAACAAGAAGCAAGAAGAGAGCTCGTGGATCAAAGGCCACAAATTCTCTATAAAGCTACAAAGTTCAAGTAATCAAATTCAAGTTCAAGTTCAAGATCAAGAACGAAGGAAAATATCAAAAAGTTTGAGATCAAGTTACTTGTTCATATTTATTATTCGTCATAGCCGTACAAGTGTTTGTGACGAATAATTCAAATCCAAATTTGAAGACGAAGATTCAAGATCAAGCTATTCAAGCCTTTGACTCTAAATCAAATTCAAGTTCAACATATTCCATATTATTTGAAGAATCAGAGGATTATCATAGAGATTGTAACACGCACTACATTTTAAAATCAAATATTACACCTTGTTACTCTAATTTTTCGGTCTTGATTATTTATTTTTTTCGGCTCAAAAATTTATTGTTTATAAATTTTGGCACGCCCAGTGGGACAATCTCTACCTCTCATCTCTTTACATCGATCATTAAGCTTCAAGAATACTTAAATGTCATCTAAGAAGTTTGACTCCAGGACTACTGTTGCTAAGGCTACTGATTCCAAATTTTCTTCTGAGGTGGAGAACATACTGAATGCTACTATGGGAAGTTTGGGACCCATCATCAGGAACAGAGCAAACTTGCTAGGACAACAAACACTTCTAGTGCCGTCCGCATCAGTTCTTATTTTTGATCTTCCATCTTCAAAGGAGGAAAGATTCTTTCCGAATGAATTGGAAGAAGGAGAGAATATAGTTGATATTGTTGAAAAGATGTTGGCTCGACTTAGTGCTTTTAACATAAGGAATTGCACTATTCAAGATGAAAATGATGTCTTGATCACTAGATCTTCCCCAGTCACTCCACGTAACTTATTTTAAATAAATTTCAGTTTGATAGAAAATCCGTGCTTTACTCCATAATACATAATGGCCATCCAAGTGATGATGACTAACACCTTAACTATTGAAGAACAACTGGCGAGTTTGACTAAGGCAATCAAAGGTCTAAATAAATATGTGCAAGATCAGGATAATCGAATTATCACATTGACGGACAAAGTTGAAAATGTTATGGAGTAGAAATCAAGTCATGCACCTGGAAAATGTTCCATAATACAAGAAAAGGGAGATTCATTTACAAAGCAAATAAATGTGGGTGATGAGCTGTAAGTATCCGTTGAAGGAGGAATTCCCATTCATCAGCTGAAGAACTTCATTATGGGAACTATCAAAGATAAGTATGACATGCCTTCAAAGTCATTATTTACGTATGCAAATCCATACACTTCAAGAATCGATGTTTTGAAGATGCCTACAGGTTATCAACCTCCAAAATTTCAACAATTTGAAAGAAAGGAAAATCCAAAGCAACACATTGCCCATTTTGTTGAAACTTCCAATAATGCTGGAACATATGGAGATTATCTGGTCAAAAAAATTATGCGCTCCTTACAAGAAAATGCCTTTGACTAATATAAGGATCTCGAGGATGGCTCTATTGATAGTTGGTAACAACTTGAGCAAGAATTTTTCAATCATTTCTATAGCACAAGGTGTATTGTGAGCATGGTTGAACTCATAAATATACATCAATGGGAAGAGGAACATGTCATCGATTTCATGAACCGATGGAGAAAAGCAAGCCTCAATTGTAAGGATGGCTTAGTGAAACTTCCATAGTAGAAATGTGTATTCAAAAAATGCGTTGGGGACTTTGTTATATCCTACAGGGTATTAAACCCAAATCATTTGAGGAACAGTCATATGTTCTCATGATATGGAGTTGAGAATGTCTGCAAGTGGAATTGAAGGACCACTTAATTATGAGCCTCGCAAGGAAAAAGACAAAATAGTGGTAAAGAAAGGAGGAAAATCGACACCTAAGTTTGGAAATAAGGAGTCGATGAATGTTAATGTCGTACCTTTAAAAGTGGCTACAAATCTAAGTAAGAATCAAAGGGTGAAGACCACGACTTTTCAGAATAATGCTGGTAGAAAGCTGACTTTGAAAGAAATGCAAGCAAACGAGTATCCATTCTTGGACTCAAATGTTCTAGTAATTTTTGAGGAGCTTCTAGCATTAAAACTCTTTGAGCTACCTGAAATGAAGTGTCCAAATAAGGCTGGGAGGACTAATAATCCAAATTACTGCAAATATCATCGTTTGATGGGCCATCCTATTGAAAAGGTTTTATCTTTATGGAAAAGATCATGGACTTGGCCCGTAAAGGAAAGATATTGCTTAAAGATGAGAAGGAGAGTTCAAATCAAGTCTCTGTCACTTTTGGTTCACTCGATCCCATAGTTCGTTGCAACTTTGTCGAAATACATGATGGTGGTGATGTCCTAGGCACATCACCACCAAAAATTATTATATGTGGTGACTTCAAATCGATAGATATTAACACATTATCGCTTGTTCCTTTGATGAATGATGTAGCACCTGATAATACGAGGGTCATGATTGAAAAGAATAAAACACTTTCAGATATGAGTAAATTACCTAAGAAAAGTGAGGCATCTTCAAATAAGAGAGTGATTCCTACTTCTCACTATATCCCAAAGACAAATGAGGTCAAGATCCCACCCTCAGAGTTGCAGATTAACAAGTTGACATTTCCTATCAAGCAAATTGATGCAATCAAATCATCTTCAAAAATAATAGAAGGATTTGTCAGACCATCAAATCATGATTCGTATGAATCACTTCCTAAAAAGCGTACAAATGAGGGTTTTTACCCAAATGCATATAAGTTGTTGGTGAAAGCAGGGTACAATCCCAAGAAGCTTTTAAAGTAGGGAAGTTTCCAAATAAAATTATTGAAAAGGCAAATCATGGCCTAAATCCAACTCAAAGGATGATGATAGAGAGAGGGTATGTTATCAAGCAATCGCGAAAGGCTTGGGTTACAAACAACCGTCGCCAGTTCGAATCTATATATAAAGGATAAGCATCAACTATATTACCCCTGTGGAAGAACCTATGATGTTCAACAAGAAGCCTTCTGTGTTTGATCGATTTAATGACATGACTCCTAATGTTTCTGCATTTGATCGGCTTATCAAATCAACTCCAAAAACTTTAGTATTTGATTGATTGGTACCAATGAAGAAGAAATACCATCCAAAGAAATTATAGAACAATGGAAGAACGGGAACACGCTCGAGAGCATAATTCACCCAAGAATTGCCAATTTTATTCCTTCTAGAATGAGGCGAGAAACAAAACTTATAGTTTCATGCGAAAATATCCTGAGAGCAAGAACTCATACCATAGTTCACACCAGGGAGTGAGATGAAGATGAATAAAGTGTGGGATCATCAAATCACATCACAATTTGTAACGAGGAAAGTACTTAACTATATGCAAAAATTGAGGATAAGTTTGTTGATATTCATGCTTGCCATCACATATGTTTTAATGATGGTGATCCTCAAGAAGATGATGATGCTGAAGATGCGCTACCTGAACTCTAGGGAGGGGTAAAGAATATTGTTGATGCATTAAAGGAAATAAATCTTGGGGTTGATGATGATATAAGGCCTACATATGTAAGTGCTTCACTGGATGGCGATGAAGAGAAGAAATATATTGAGCTGCTTATGGAATTTAGGGATGTATTTGCTTGGAGTTACAAAGAAATGCCAGGATTAGACCCTAAAGTTGCAGTTCATCATCTTGCTGTGAAACGAGGCACTCGTCCTGTTAAACAAGCTCAACGTCGCTTTAGACCTGAACTGGTTCCTTTGATTGAAACTGAAGTTAACAGGCTCATTGAAGTAGGTTTTATTCGTGAAGTCAAATATCCTACATGGATTTCAAGTATTGTACCTGTAAGAAAGAAAAATGGCCAAATCTGAGTTTGTGTTGACTTTAGAGATCTTAATAATGCATGCCCCAAGGATGAATTTCCTCTTCCAATCCCTGAGCTTATGATTGATGCCACAACTAGATATGAGATAATGTATTTCATGGATGGTTCATTTGGATACAATCAAATTCGCATGGCACCAAGGGATGAAGAACTTACTGCATTTCGCACTCCTAAAGGTATATATTGCTATAAAGTAATGCCTTTTGATTTAAAAAATACTGGGCTATTTATCAACGTGCCATGCAGAATATTTTTGGTGACATGCTTTATAAAAATGTTGAGTGCTATGTTGATGAATTAATGGTGAAATAAAGGAAGAATGATGATCACTTGCAAGATTTGAGAATGGTGTTTGAACGACTTCGAAGATACCAACTCAAAATGAACTCTTTAAAATGTGCCTTTGGAGTTACTTTGGGAAAGTTTTTCGATTTTGTTGTTCGACATTGAAGAATTGAGATTGACCAAGATAAGATAGATGCTATTTTGAATATGCTTGGGCCAAAAAATATTCATGAGTTAAAAAGCTTACAGGGAAAATTAGCATACCTTAGGAGGTTTATCTCAAATCTGGCTGGGAGATGTCAACCATTTAATCGCCTTATGAAGAAAGATGTTTCTTTTGAATGTGACCAAGCTTGTACCAATTTTTTCGAGAACATAAAGTCTTATCTGATGAAGCCTCCAGTACTTGTAGTTCCTATACCTGGAAAACCATTGATTTTATACATTGCAGCACGAGAAAGGTCAGTAGGAGCACTTCTCGCACAAGAAAATAATAAAGAAAAAGAAATTCTGTATATTACTTGAGTAGGATGATGACACAAAATGAGATCAAGTATTCACCTATTAAGAAGTTATGTCTGGAACTCGTATTCTCGATTTAGAAGATGAAGCATTATTTCCAAGCTCATATTGTACAACTTGTTTCTAAGACGAATCCTATCAAGTTTTTCATGTCCAAGCCGGTCTTAAGTGATCGACTAGCAAGGTGGTACCTCCAATTTTAATAATTTAAAATTGTGTATATATCTCAAAAGGCAATAAAAGGACAAGTGCTAGCAGATTTCTTGGCCGATCATCCAATTCCAAATGATTGGGAGTTATCTGATGTATTACTTGATGAAGATGTAATGCTAGTGGAAATTCAGCCACCTTGGAAGATGTATTTTGATGGTGCTGCACATTGTGAAGGAGCCGGTGCTAGAGTGGTATTTGTCACTTCCCATGGAGAAGTTTTGTCGTACTCTTTCATTCTAACACAACACTGCTCTAATAAAATTGTCGAATATCAAGCACTCTTACTTGGGCTTGAAATGGCCGTTGATATAAAACAATTGCAACTAAAAGTTTTTGGGGATTCCAAGTTAGTGATCAATCAAGTCTTGGGTAATTATGAAGTAAAAAATCCTGAGTTACTCCCATACTGCAATTATGCTCAAAAGATGATAGGATGACTTGGAGAGGTGACTATTCAATATGTCCCTATAAAGGAAAATAAGAAGGCTGATGATTTGACAGCTTTAGCTTCTACATTAGTATCACCTGATGAAATGCAAGTTGTGGTTTGTCAAAGATGGATAACTCCGCCTCCAGAAGAGCATGAAGAAGAATTTTGATAAGTTATCGCCACTTCGGAGGATGAAATTGAAGATTGACGACAACCAATAATAGATTACCTGTGTTATGGAATATTGCCAGAATTCTTTTGAAGAAGAACATAAATCCGACGACGAGCCCTTCGTTTTCTTTATTATAAAAATACACTTTACAGGCGGTCGTTCGATGGAGTTCTCTTACAATGTTTGGGGGAAGATGAATCTACTCAAGCTATACAAGAAGCACATTCTGGAGTATGTAGAGCGCATCAATCTGGGCCAAAACTTCATATTCACATAAAAAGGATGGGATATTACTGGCAAACCATGGAGAAAGATTGTATGGATTACGTCCGAAGATGTAAAGCTTGTCAATTCCATGCGAATTTTATACATCAACCCCAGAAGTATTGCACCCAACTATTGCCTCATGGCCATTTGGAGCTTGGGGTTTGGATATTGTTGGACCATTGCCTAAGTCCTCTGATGGACATTTGTACATCCTGGCTGCAACTGACTACTTCTCAAAATGGGCAGAACCTGTTTCTCTTAGAGAAGTGAAGAAAGAGAATGTCGCTAACATCATTTGAGTTAATATTATCTACCGTTTTGGTATTCCTCAATAAATATTGGCAGATAATGGCAAGCCATTTGATAATAAGTTAATGATGAATATATGTGATTTTTTGTCTTCAAGCAACGCAAATCCTCTATGTATTATGCGGCTGCTAATAGTCTCGCTGAAGCATTTAATAAGACACTCTGCAACTTGTTGAAGAAAGTTTTTTCCAAGTTTAAGAGAGATTGGCATGAAAGAATGGAAGAGCTCTTTGGGCATATAAGATTATGTATCTCACGCCAACACAAGCGACTTCCTATTCTATTATTTATGAAGTTGAAACAATTCTTTTATTTGAGCGTCAAATCCCATCATTGTGCCTTGCCATTCAAGAAGGACTCACTAATGAAGAAAATACTCGGTTACGCCTTGAAGAATTGGAAGCTCTTGATGAAAAGAGACTAGAGGCCCAACAAAATCTGGAATGCTATCAAGCTCATCTAGCTCGATCATAGATGCTTCCAAGTGGGTGATCAAGTTCTTGTTGTAAGAAGGCCCATTATTACTTCTCATCGGTCTGGAAGTAAGTTTTCCGCTAAATGGGATGGACCATATGTGGTACAAGAAGTATACTCAAGTGGCGCTTGCAAACTGGTTGACTCAAAAGGATTGCGCATTGTCCCCAATAATGGAAAGTTCATAAAGAGATACTATCCTTGAATAAAAAAATACGCTCCTTAAGGTATGAGCATAAACTGTATGTTAATCTTGGCCCGCAAGAGTATATACTGTGCACGACATCAAAAACAAATATCTGCTAGGTTGAAAATCTCGAAAGAGGCAGCCTTGGCAAAAGTTAGGACATCAAAAAAAAATCACTCTTTCAGAACTACATTATGACTTGATCCTCTTCACTGAGCTACGTAGGCACTTGCAATTACATTCTGAGTTCAGTCGCATTAGTATCCAAAAAAATACATAGTCTCTCTTGACCCTCTTCGCCGAGGTCGTGGTGCTTAGAGTTACATCCTAAGTTTAGTCTTATAAGTTCAAAAGAAATGGGGCACGCTATTATTTTAGCATCACAATATTCTTGTAGATTGCCATATAATAACGTGTAAATTGGAGAAGGCCAATCAAGACAGAATTTGAATTGATTTCAAAAAAAATATTCGTACAAATCTGTAAAGCTATTAGCTGTGATTATTGTACATATTGTAGTTCTATTAATCTTCTTTTTGGCTTCTCTATGATGAGATATGAGTATTTTTAATAAGATCATGCGAATATGAATCTGTTAGCTTTTCTGCATGTGAAGTTCATTTTTGAAGTTTATTTAGAATGATCCTGAGGGACTTGAGCTATAAAATTTTGGATATATTTTAGATTAAGAAGTTTGGTTTCTGATAAATTAAGTCTCTCCTGGCTTTGGTGCTCTCATACAATGATATATCTCTCGTACTATTAAAATACACAAGGTAATAAACAACGATGTTTAGGGGAAAGTCCAAGCTTAATGCGATTACGTCAATGCATCAATATGAGTAAACAACTCTTGAAGCTAAAACGTAAAAGAAATACTTAAAGAAATTTGCAATATAATGCAATCAAAAGGATTTCTAAAAGAGTGACAACTAATCAATCAAAATGCTAAAAAAAAAGGGAGCAAAAAAAAAGTTCATAATAAGCTAGTCTAAACGTAGCTTATAATTAGCTAAGTCTTGAAGAGAAATCTCTAAAACTCTCTTCTTCTCTTCCACATCATTCGAGGAATTCGCAGTAGCTAGAGAAACATCAGCACATTTGTTGTACTCTCGTTCAGCTGCTGAGACTTTAGATTCGACATCTTCGACTTCTTTCTTGGCAGCATCTCAGAGGACTTTTAACTCCTTCACCTTTTTTCTCGCCTCCTTAAGGGATTGACAGATGTCAGACAATTCTTCAAATTTCTCATTCTTTTCATTCAATACAAGATCGTGCTTGGTCATAGGAGGTGACAAGTTCAAAGAGAGACTTCAATAAGTTCTTCATAAGAGAAATATCCACCCCCATTTCATCTACATCCTTAAGAATTACTTGGACCTCATCCTTAAGAGAAGAAACATGTTCTGTAGTGAGATCGGCAAGTTTAGAATGAATCTTATTCCAAGCTCCCTCGACAAAATTCATTCGAAGTTTTGAGATGACTTGCTTTCCATCAAAAATGGACACAGACATTGCCGGTTTCTTATGGCCGAGGATATTCTACATTTGATGTAGTCCTTTCATGTGGGATAAAAGTAGCCTCTCGCTCTGATTTGGGTGAAAAAATTGATTTTCTTGAAGTCGGACCCTCTACAGATTCATTACTATCTTGTGGCTTGCATTGGTAAGAAGTCTCTAACATGCTAACATCCTTTGCCTGCAATAAAAAATAAAAAAAATAAAATAAAAAATAAAAATAATATATATGTATATAATTGCTTGAACAATTAAAAGTCTCTTAAACAAGTGAATTAGAGTAGATATATATTTAAGTACATCGAGTGTTTATATTAAACTAAACAAGTTCTTAGTTAAAACTGAAGGTAAGATAATAGATATTACCTAGGAACCATTTGGCTATAAAAATGATTTATTTTTTTGGAATAATTTTTGATTTATTTGAAAATCAGTGTATAATTATGAAAATTTTAAATTAAACTTGCAATTGTATTTCAAATTTGAAAAAATATAACTTATAACTTGTTTTCCAACTCACTTTTCACTTTGGAGGTTGTATTTAAACACATTCAAGCATGAACATTATTTTTTTTGTAAAAAGTATAACCGAACACAACTCAATCTTCAACTCCAACTCCATAAATTTCAAACAAAATCTAATCAACTGCTATACTAATACAAAATCTATAGCCAAATGCCTATTTAATCATGGTTAATTAACATATATAAATACATGTCCATGAAAAATGCATATTTTATATTTATTAGTTTGAAGTGAACAACATATGGCGAGCAACAGCAACTTTTTATCATGAAAAGTATTATATCCTTTGTTTTTATTTGCTTGTCAGATTTTGATTTGATATAAAATTTAAGAGTAATTAGGAAAACTTTTGAATTTTAAATTAAATATATGTTGAGTGTATTAAAATTCGCTTCAATCTTATAGTTTAAACATAAAATGCGAAAAATTGAAATTAATTAGTTATAAAAAGGAAAAAGACATTTTTTTTAACAAAAATAGAATAAAAAGAAAAATAAGATCAACAAATTAAAATAGATGTAATAGTTTCTTACCTTAACCGTCACGAACGTCATTTGGTTGGAGTAACTTCTTGTATACCTATATGCAATAATCAAGCTTAATTAATATTTTCAATTTACTCTTCTGCTTAACATTAATTAAGGAATAATTGAAGAAATATTTAGGTTAGGAATTAACCCAGCAACTTGACCATTGACAATCCATGACTTCCAATCATCAATAATTGAATAGTTTAGTGATTTAATCCACACTTGAGTTGAAATAATTGGCACAACGATATCGTGATCACCACTAAAAGAAAAAAATAATAATTAGAGAAAACAAAAGAAACACATTTATGTTCAATACATCTTAATGTTTAAAAAGGCACATTCTATAATATGGTGTAAACTTCATAGATTATCACTCTAACTTTCATTTTATTGCATAAAAGTTGTTAATTATTTTTTTGATTAACAAAAAAATGCCATTCAACTTTATTTAGTTTCATAAAAGTCACTAGACGTTTTTTTAAAAAAAATACACAAAATATTCATCTCGACCAATTTAATTATTATTTTTAGACGATAAGGTTTAATTACGGATGCTACCCATAACGTGTGTGGGGGTGGGGGGTGGGGTGGGGGGGATGGATGAAATTAAATTACGAAAAAAATAAAAATAAATTATTTAAATAAAAATAAGAAAAGGAAAAAGAAGTAAAGAAAATGTGAAAAAGGGAAGAAAAAAGAGAAATTAAAAAACAAAAAGAAAGGATCTAGAAATGTGTATGAGATTTTTTTTTTAATCTTTATGAATATCCAATAATTTATGGGATATTCAAGATTTCGATCTCTTTATCAATATCCAAAAACTTTTGGAATATCTGAGATCTTGATTTTTATAATATCAAATTATGATGAAAACAATAAAAAATAATATGATTTGAAAAAAAAATGAATTGAAAAGGAGAACTAAAGAAGAGAATAAAAAGGAGAAAAGAAAGAAATGAAGAAAAAAGAAAGCAGAAAAACAAAAAGAAAAGGAGAAAAAAGTGGTAATTACCAATAAAAGCTATAGTGTGTATATAATATAATTAGTTTGATGAGCGAAAAAGTAATTAGTAAGCAAGGTAATTAGTATAATTTTTGTGGATAGTTATACATTTTTTCCAAATTTTGTGTGACAAAAATATCACTCAATTTTATCTAAATATCACCTAAAGTCACTAGAAAAAAATAAATGAGACATTTTTTGTGATAGTTAGGCATAATTAAGTGACTATCTTTTTCTTTTTTTTCACAAAAAAGATATTTAGTGACTTTTTATAATACTTAGATAAAGTTTAACGACTTATTATTACCAACATAATTTAATGAGTTTTTGTAATACTACGACAAAATTGAATAGTCTTTTCGTTATAAAAAATGGTTTAGTAATTTTACAGCAATAATATAAAATTAAGTGATTATTAATGAAATTAACCCCAAAAAATATGTTTAGAGAATTATTATCAAGTTAATTTATTAACCATAAATTATAATAATCCAATAAATACCTGTAAATAAGAGATTTAAAACCTTTACGACTTAGATTTGCATGATATGGTATAGTATTGTTGATAATTATTCCAAAAGACAAGTTCCTCCTTCATTCCTCCCATGCTCCATTCTGAGTTTGATTTTATTTTGTTATTTTAATAAATCGTAACATCTAGGTTGCAATTTCAATTCTTTACTTTTATTATCAAAATTGCATACCTTTCTAACATGAAGAGCATCTCTTACATTCTTATCATTGGCCCAAATCAAAGAGAGGTCATGCCATTCTTTCTACAAAAATAATTACCGTAACTCCAACAAAGACAACTTTTAGCGATAATAAATATACAAATTAACAAAAAAGGTTAAAATCTTTAGCAGCATTAGTTAATTGTCATTAGATCTAGTGTCATTATAGGTTTTAGCGACATTTATAAAAAGCGTTAATTGTCTTTAAAAAAATATATTTAGTGGCAATTAAGCTATTGCCGTTAATTAATTGACGCTAAAGATCCTTTTTGATGCAGTGCATAGGGAATAAATTGTTAGATGTTTGTCCTAATTTTCATATCATAATATATAATTACAATTAGCAGATCTTTTCAACGTGAAATATATGAATTCCATGCGTAAGGTTCAAATTTATCCAACTTATGAATATAGTTTCAAATTACTCTCACGTTGAAGTTTCGTTAGGATTCAAGGGTAAAAACGAGATTGTTTCCTCATGGCAAGATAAAAGTAAATAGTAACTTACACGACATTCAACACCAGGATATGTAGTAGGATTTTTGAGCTTTAGAACATTCTCAGCCAACCATCTTCTTGAATCATGTGATACAAGATTACAAGGGGACTCTGGGATATTATATTGATAAATATCCTTAATCAACTGCATTAATATATTAATGACTCTTAATTATTAACTTGGCAATCAAAATTACTCTTCCAAAAAAAAATGTGTGAGAACTTACCCAATTGAAAGTACGCATGTCCCTCGAACAAAATGGGTTGGTTGGACTATTATATATGAACTCTCCTTCACAATTAGTCACCCATTCATCTTTACTTGTTTACTATACTATTTTAAGATGTCTAATAATATTTGTCTAGTTTATAAAATCAATGAATAATTTATTATAATGTGTCTATTTGATTCTTACTATTAAATACTATTCATTTTTTCAATATTTTAGATGACTTGTATTTAGTGAGTGTTTGGCCTCAAGTAGTTTTTAGGAAAAATTTGAAAAATATTTGGGAACTTGTGTTTGTTCATACAATTTGTCATTACTTGACAAATATATTTGGCAAAATCCCCAAGTTCCCAAGTTCTAAAAAAATCTAGAACTTGGGAACTTGAGAAGTTTTAAAAATTTAAAAATAACCCCAAACTTTTATATTTTATAAAAACACCAATCATTTATTAATTCCAACTAAATATTTATCTACCAACTTACTCCATTAATATGATCAATCAATACCATTAATCTCTTTTAAATAAAACTTATCTATAAAAATGTCCACTGACCCTCTTTAATGAAACTTTTCTTAATGAGCCAACAATCATATTTCTATTAAAGGAATGCTATATCATTTGCAAGACTACAGGAAAAGTGAAAGAGAGCCTAAGAATGGCAAAGAGCTATTTGAGTTATTAGATTAAGGGTTGCTTGTGCCATATTACATAATATTTTGCATGAAAATCAAAGCATTGATGGAATATTCACTGAATATGAAAGTGATGATATGACCGTTGATGAAAATGATGAACAATCGACTCAGCGTAACAATATTGCTTCGTCTTCTCGGTCATCTAATCTAGAAATGAAAGTTTGTCGGGAAGAGATTGTTTGTAGAATATGGGAAGATTTTATAAAAGAATAGTTTGTTATTACCTCCCCGAGAAAATAATAGTTTGAGTGACAAGATTGGAAAAAAAGAATAATTTATTTTAAATTTGATTAATGTATTGCTCTTGCCTATATTGTTATTTTGTTATTGTTGATTGTTATCAATTATGTTATAAGGTTTTTTTAACAGAACATGTTCATTATAAAATGATATTACAAACTTATGGGTATTTTAAATAATTTTTAGAACTTACAGGTATAAAATAATAATTTTTGAAATTTCACCAAAACTTGAAAAAAATTGTTGCCAAACGCATGGTGAACCTTCACCAAAATTTCTCTCAAGAATAACTTGCCAAGAATATTTTGGAACTTGAGGCCAAACGACACCTTAAAAAGGGTGATTTCATAAAATTACTGCTATCTTTTACTGCTTCTTAATCTCTGTGTCAACTCAATAGTGGACAACTATTGTTGGATAGGGAGTGTAATACATTTTTTGTTTTATTACGTTAAATTATATTTTGTACTAGTTCCATTTCAAAATAAATGGTGTTTTTAGCTTGATCACACTATTTAATTAGAGAAGTACTCAATTCTATAAAATTAGATGTATTTTTACTTATTTACCCTTAATAAATATCATTAAAAAGTTGTAACTCTTTAGTACTACCTCTGTCCCAAAATAAGTATCACCCTTAGCAACAAAAAAAGAAGAAGAAATGTGTCCCAAAATAAGTGTTATCTTAGGTATTCAAGATAAAAATTAGTCCTCCATCTATTTCATAATAATTGATCCCTATATCAAAAATAGATGTTTCATTACTTCTTCAATTAAAAAAATTCAAGAGAGTTTATTTTTTTCAGTTAAGAAAGGTTCATTATATTTTCCCCTTTTTACCCTTATATTAAATATCTACATAAACTATTAATAATTAAATTTAGAGTTTCAAAGTATCATCAATACAATTAATTTAGTAAAATATACCTCAAACAAAAAAATTCATAAGGGGTGTATTAGATCAACATAGGCCAAGTAATATGGAACGAAGTGAGTATGTTTTCCATCTATACCCTTATATTTCATCTACTTAAAAGTGATCAATTGTAACAACTCGAATCGTCGTTAATTTAAGATTAAAAGAAATCGCAAGAATGTTTCTCAACTAGGTCCCACTATCCCGCCAGAGCAGGATGGTCCAGCCTTAGCGGCGCTGCCAGAGCGGGAATGTGGCTGCCCGAGCAGGAGGACGTGAGTCAGAAACTTAAGTCACGATTTTCTTATTTCTCCCACTTCTCCCAAAAGTAAGTTAGAGGCGAGAGTTACTGCAAAACCCTCCAAAAGGCTTCTCTTGACTTGGGAAGAAGAGGAAAAGGAATCTCAACATTGGAAGGCTTTCAAAAGGTGAAATTCTGTCCGTTCTTGCCCGTGGAACATCTGGAGCCAAGGATTTCAACTGCAATATCTCTCCATAGTTGCTTGGTGCCCAGATAGGCTAGGCTTCTCTTTTCTGAGTAGTAAATCTATACTTATTATGTAGTATAGAAGGAAATTTAATGAGGAATCATATAACTAAGCTGTGGTTCATGGGTCACGGGCAGAAATTCTATTGTGTTAGGTTCTAATTCGAATGTGACCTGGGTAAAAAGAAGCTGTAATAAATCGGGAAGTTTATTTATTGGAATATTGTTGCATATAGACAGTTAATTTATATCGAGCATAGTATTGTGTACAGGAATAGAAAACTAGTAGATATTGATGATAAACCTTAAAGTTTTGATAGTGTAGGCATGAGTTTGTTTCCCAGAAATGTCTTATGTACATGTTTGAGTTACTTATGATATGCATTGGTGTGTATGATTAGGAGAAACATGTTAGACCTTATGCAAATGATCCCTCACTGGCTTGTTTTGTGATGAACTTATTCTTGGTGATATAATGTAGTCTATTGTTGATAGTTTGTGGTTGGTTGCATAATTGGATCGGGTGCCACATTTCGACACATATTTGGATCGGGTATCACATTCCGACATGATATATTTTGATTGAGTGTTATGCTCCGACACATTCTTGGATCGGGTGTCGCGTTACGACACAAATATAACTGGATTGGGTTGTCTGAGGGGGCCAAAAATATGTGTGTGGATGGTTTCTTGAGAGGGCCTGATGATATCTATATTTACATGAAATAGTAAGGTTAGTGGTAAATGAGTCATGGATTAAGGACCTATAAAGGAAACCTTGAGTTGAGGTGCGTTAATTATAAAGAATTATGAGCATGAATAAAATTATTTGTGGGTAAGAGGATGGGCCATATTAGGTCTTGAGGTGACATATGTGTTATATGAATTAGTCTATATTCATAGGCTTAGAGGTGAAGGTTGCTTATTGACCGAAAGTGTTAACATTGAAGTTTTCATGAGTAACTGTGGTGGTTGTATTGGTTATCTAAAACTGGGTTTAGTTAGGTCGTGTGATTATGGAATGGCTAGGCCCTTATGTTGTGAGAATATTGGACCAAGACCAGTGGTGACTGACTGGGTGAAATCATCAGGTGGTTAAGGTTGTTAGGTAGAGACTGTTATAGTGAATGGACAGTAGTATGGTGGGCCCATAACCCACAGATTTTAAGTTGTAACTAGAGTGGTTAGTGGAACTCTAGAGAGTAGAGCGGTGAAGACCTTAGGGGTGAGAGTAAGGAGTGTACTTATTGGTTGGGATGAACAGTATATAAGGTTTAATTATTATGATCTTTCTAATTTTTGTATTTATATACTATGCGTTGGGTATCAGATTGAATGATGATGCCTACCAGTACGTGTTATTTGTATTGATACTATTCTTTCTATGCCACTTGGCATAGTCTGGTTGCAGGGTCAGTAATGTCTCTTAGGTGTAGACGAAGGCGATCCTTCAACAACTTCTATTTTTCCTTCCATATGGTGGAAGGTGGGTCATTGTTCCTTTATTTTATTACTACTCTTAGAAGCTCTTTTACCTGTTCTAGACTAGTATCCATTGGGGTTTTACGCATTAAATTTGTAGAAGTGTATTGTAAGACCCCAAATATTTTTTGCCAAGACTCGAATCATTTTTCATATGCATATAAACTCAAACTGAATGACTTTTAATTGTATATATGAGTTAGGATCAATTCTTAAGTATTTGAAGTGTATTAGATATGTTTTAGGGTCATAAGGGATCTATCGACTAAGTTTTCTTATGAGACTGTAGAAAGATCAATTTCAAACGACCATATCTCCTAAAATATAACAAATTGGGTGGATCATAAATTATCAAATGAAAGGTCTTTGATTCTTCTTTCCAACTCTACTAAGATTGCAATTTTTGGAGTTCGGAGTAAAAAGTTATGCCTAGTCGACCAGAGAGGTGCGCGACAAGTCCACGACGCAGACCTGTCGCGGACTTGGCCATTTTTTCCAGATTTTAGTAAGGGCAACTTGGACCATTTCCTATTATATATGTACAATCTTGGACGCGTTTTTAGGGCTAAATTCTGCCCCCATATCAGTTTCTAAGGAGTTTTCTCTCCAAAAACATCCAAGAACATTGAGAGCAAGAATTGGAGAAGAGAAGAAGAGTTAGGATTCAAATTCTTCAAGTAAGGCCATCAAATCCTTGATTTGTTCTTCAACTCAGCTATGTAAGGCTAACCTAAAATATGAATTGAGTTCTTCCATATGCCCCATAGATGTGTTGGATGGAAATTGTGAAAGACTTGAACCTTCTATGAATGTTTTCTTGATTTTTTCCTAAACTCTAGAATATTTTTACATACTATTAATTGATTGATGATTTTTATGACTTGAATTCTTGAATAATTACTTTTCATATTTATTTCATAAATCGTAGCTACATAGTGACTGCAAATGATTATGTTTATGTATTGATTGGAATGAAAAGAAGAAATTGGGATAGCTATGAATGTGAATGACATAAATAAGAACGAAACCTTGGTGGAGCTATAATGTCATTTGTGTCTCTATAAATTGAACATAGAATTAAATAAGGATTTTGGAGCAAGATGTTTGATGATGATGTAAATAATGTTTAGTTTTAAAAAGGTAAAATGGAGAGGTAATGTTGATGATGATGTTTTGAGATGAAATGGATTGGAGTCTAATGTGACTACATGATATGATTTGCATAATTTGATTTGATTGGAGTCATATGAGGATCTTGAGTATAAATGATTGTTTGAGAAGGAGTTTTAAAAATGATTTGTGAACGTTTTTGAATAAATTATTTATGCACTATTTTGAGTTTAAAAAATAATTATTTTCATCTTTGATTTAGAAAGAGTTTAAGCATGATTTGAGTTTGAGAAGTCTCTTAATTATCTTTTTGAGCATGAGTATTTTGAATATAAATGAGTTGAGCATTTTTACATTAAAACGTATATTTTGAGTTGAGTTGAGGAGTGAAAATTATGTTTTAAATGCATTTAATATTTACTACATGATTTAGTTGAAAGAGTGTATTAAATAAACACAATAATAATTGTTGACTTGGAGTCTTGATGAGTCATGAATGAGTCTTGAAAGGATTGTCTAATTGAATGAAGTGCGATTGAAATTGATTGAGTTTTGAAAGAAGGTCCAATGAGACCAGATTGATTGAGTTTTGAAAAGAGTCTAATGAGACTAAATGAGTTGATTTGAAACTAAGTCCAAAGAGACTTAATGAGTATTTTGAGTATTTTACACACCTGATAGATATGAGCATATTAGGTCTTAGAAGGAGTATTGAACACTGAATTGGGTAAGAGTATAGTCCATACTCGAATCCTATGAACTACGTAGCCAACGAAGGAAGGTATTGGACCATTAAAGTCGGATGTTTCCCTATTTCATTATCCTGAAATGATAGGACTTGATTGATTGATGGATCCATGATTGGTTGATTCGTTCAGGAAGGGGAAATCGTGAAAATCGTTAGGTTCCAATCTAGGCAGTTCCCTTTGGGGAGAGACGCAGGAGAAGATGGTCTTGATCGTCTTCAGCATTCGCACCATGAGGAGGTCTCTCTCGATGCTCTTCTTTCTCTCCTACCGCAGCTGGCGATTGAGCATTTCCACCTCCATAGTAGTAGCTGGTGGCACTGGAGTAGGGGTATGAGCAAAGTGGCCTCCTAGCCGCCTCCGAACCACAACTAAATCCTCATCCAAGCAAGGGTCGGCTGGTAGCTGTGACTGATTGGGAGGGGAAGCATCCTCGTTCTCGTCCTGGCCCTCTGTTGTTGCTGCCTGGATACTCCCAGCCTCGTCGGTCCTTCGCTTATTTTATCCCTGAGATGAGGCCCGCCTGGTAAGCAATGGATAGAAAAGGAGATCCATGGGGAGTACCTCGTCAGAGTCCAGGAGTGGTACCCCGGTCACCTTGCCCATAAAGGAGATCAGACCTGGCAGGAAGAATACCTTCTTGTTGCTATGGTAGAACATCTTCCACTCTGATACAATTTGGGCCCCCACATTCAGGCCTATCCCCTGAATGGTGCTGGCCACGACAAGAGCTCGCGGGAAGGTCATGTGGTGCGGTTTCCTGATGGGCGCATCCTCCTTTCCACCAAGTGTAGCCACCTCTTAGCCTCGTCTAACTAGTCTGTGCTAGTAATACCCTCTATACTCGGCCATCCTGTTTCGGCGCTTTGGGGCCACTAGAGTGTCCCGTATCCACTCTAAGTTCATCTTCTTCAATTTAGCCTCATAGTCAGCATTGGAAGCATTAGGGACCTCTAAGACAGCATTAATGAAGTGAGAACTTAGTGGGACGTCCACCCTCTGATGCGGATAGTGAAGTCAGGGTCGTCCCAGCATACTGTGGGGAGTATAACATAGAACTCCTTCACCCAACTAATACGTTCGGAGGGAGGGGATTCAAACAAAGGGCCCCACCCAAACTCCTCCAGCTTGACATGAAAAGTGGGTAGCTTATCCGCTACTCCGAGCATGTAGAAGCCCCTTTGGGGTAGGAACTTGTTGTTCCGATAGTCATGATGACTCTCTCGGGTAGCGACATTGAGAAATCAGATGAATGAGAGGTTAGCATCGTCGTTATGGTCCATAGTATTGTGTCAGCAAGTTTCACAAAATTTTCAATTAGAACTCAATAGTATAAGTGTAAAACCAAGGGTTAGGAGGAGAAAGGGCCTCAAATGCAAGGCCACTGCCAGGTAAAATCCCACCAGAGCGGGATGAAGGCTGCTAGAGAGGGCTTCATCCGGGAAGAATATCAAGCGCGATCCATGGCGTCTCCCTTCCCCAAATCACTTATTTCTTCAAAATATTTACAGATCGACATTCCTAAGTATCCTAACACCCTTAATTATAAAGGAAGTTGGTTCAAAACTCCAAATAGTTAGCATAATCAAGGTTCGGGTCAAGAAAACCCTTTCAACTTCCACCCCCATATTCTATTCCGATTTGGGTGAAATCCATTGCTAACCTTATGCTCAAGACGTCAGGAAGACATTGTGGACATAAGAGGAGGGTCCATGCTACATTAATCTAACAATGGAAGTAGTATATTTTCAAAAAGGGTTGAAAACTACCCTATGGGACTTTGATTCTACTGATTCTTAGCATGTTATCATTAGAATATAAGTATTAGCATTAATCTAAAAGTTAAGGACAAGTTTCTTAACGTAAAACAAACGATCGAAGTGGAGAGTTTGAGAGAGTTTTAGGAGAGAAACCATTCTTCTTCCCACTTTTTACTAATCGTGTAATCCCGCCAGAGCGACAGGATCCCCGCTCCAAGGACACTGCTATAGTGGGAAGAATCCCGCTAGAGCTGGATGAAGCAGGATAGTGAGGTTTGAAATGGGGGTCAGTCTTTTCTTAAGTAATCATTGTCGGGCGTGTATTCATGGTAATTACATTCTCACCATAATTCAAAGTACGCAAATTTCCTTAGTTTATGGACAATGGTCGTTTCTTTAAGCGCGCCCTAAATTGGTCGTATCTTTCCTCATTTGTCATTCGGAGACGAATGAGGGATAAATTGATATCTATTGTAACAACTCGAATCATCGTTAATTTAATATTAAAAAGGAATTGTAAGATATTTGCTAAACTGGGTCCCACTATCCTGCCAGAGTAGGATGGTCCCGCCTTAGCGGCGCAGCTACAGTGGGAATGTGGCCACCAAAGCAGGAGGACGTGGGTCAGAAACTTAAGTTGCGATTTTCTTATTTTTGCCCACTTCTCCCAAAGGTAAGTTAGAGGCGAGGGTTACTGCAAATACCCTCCAAAAGGCTGCTCTTGACTTGGGAAGAAGAGAGGAAGGAATCTAAGCATTGAAGGGCTTTCAATCGGTGGAATTCAATCTGGTCTTGCCTGTGAAACATCTGGAGCCAAGGATTTCAACTACAATATCTCTCCACAGTTGCTTGACGCCCAAGTAGGTAAGGCTTCTCCCTTTTGAGTAGGAAATCTATACCTATTATGTAGTATAGAAGAAAATTTAATGAGGAATCATATAATTAAGCTGGGGGTCATGGGTCATGGGCAGAAATTCTGTTGTGTTAGGGTCTAATTCGAATATGACCTGGGTAAAAAGGCGGTGTAACAAATTAGGAAGTTTATTTATGGAGATATTATTGCATACAGACGGTTAATTTATAACGGGCATTATATTGTGTATAAGAATATAAAACTAGTAGATATTGATGATAAACCTTAAAGGTTTGGTAGTGTAGTCATCGGGTTTTTCCCCGAAAATGTCTTATGTACTTGTTTGAGTTACTTATGATATGCATAGGTGTGTATGATTAGAGAAAACTCGTTAGACCTTATGCAAATGATCCCTCGCTGGCTTGTTTTGTGATGAACTTGTTCTTGGTGATATAATGTAGTCTATTGTCGATAGTTTGTGGTTGGTTGCAAAATTGGATTGGGTGTCACGTTCTGACACATGTTTGGATTTTTGTCACATTCCGACATGATATATTTAGATAGGGTGTCATGTTTCGACACAAATATGACTGGATTGGGTCCCCTGAGAGGGCCAAGTATATATGTGTGGATGGTTCCTGATGATATATATATTTACATGTAATAGTAAGGTTAGTGGTAAGTGAGACCTGGATTAAAGACCTATAAAGAAAACCTTGAGTTGAGGTGTGTTGGTTATAAAGAATTATGAGCATGAATAAACTTATTTGTCGGCAAGAAGATGGGCTATATTAGGCCTTGAGGTGACATATGTGTTATATGTAGTAGTCTATATTCATAGGCTTAGAGGTGGAGGTTGCTTATTGACCGAACGTGTTAACATTGAAGTTTCCATGAGTAACTGTGGTAGTAGTATTGGTTATCTAAAACTGGGTTTAGTTAGGAAGTGTGATTATAGAATGGCTAGGCCCCTATGTTGTGAGACTATTGGACCAAGACCAGTGGTGACTGGGTGAAATCATCGTGCAATTAAGGTTGTTAGGTAGATACTGTTAGAGTGAATGGATAGTAGTAGGTAGGCCCATAACCCATAGGTTTTAAGTTGTAACTAGAGTGGTGAGTGGAACTCTAGAGAGTAGAGCAGTGAAGACCTTAGGGGTGAGAGTAAGAAGTTTACTTATTGTACGGGATGGACAGTATATAAGGTTTAATTATGATCTCTCTTATTTTTCTGTTCATATACTATGCGGTAGGTATTAGATTGAACGATGATGCCTACCAGTACGTGTTATTTGTACTGATACTACTCTTGCTATTCCACTTGGCGTAGTCTGGTTACAGGGTCAATTATGTCTCTTAGATAAAGACGAAGACGATTCTCCAACAGCCTCTATTCTTCCTTCCTTATGGTGAAAACTGGGTCATTGTTCCTTTATTTTATTACTACTCTTAGAAGCTCTTGTACCTTTTCTAGACTAGTATCCATGGGGGTTTTATGCGTTATTTTTGTACATGTGTATTTATTACAGATTTCTATAAATATTTGGTTTAAATTACTCAAGTGTTGATTTAAATTTCGCTATGCTTTTTATGAAAGGGGTTAAGAGTTCTCCTACTTAAGTCATAGAGTGGGTGCCCGCACGGCCCGGTGGGTTGTATCGTGACATCAATTTTCAATAGATTTTTATAAAATAGGGATAGCATAGTAAACTATACCTTGTATTTATTGATTTTTTAATGAGCGTGAGTTTTGCTAAGGTGTGACTTAGTTTAGAATAGAGGAGTAGTTTCTTGGTAATGCAAAGCTCTTTTTAGTTAAAGAAGGGGCGTATTAGGTCAACATAGGCCAACTAATATGGAACGAAGGGAGTATGTTTTTCAACTATACCCTTATATTCCTTCTACTTAATTAATAGTGATCAATTTTCAAGAGACATTTATCAAATAGGGATAGCTTAGTAAACTGCACCTTGTATTTATTGATTTCTTAATGAGCGTGAGTTTTGCTAAGGTGTGACTTATTTTGGAGCGGAGGAGTAGTTTCTTGGTAATATAAAGCTCTTTTTAGTTAAAGAAGAGGTGTATTAGGTCAACATAGGCCAAGTAATATGAAACGAAGGAAAGTATATTTTCCAACTATACCCTTATATTCCTTCTACTTAATAGTGATCAATTTTCAAGAGACATTTATGAAATAGAGATAGCTTAGTAAACTACACCTTGTATTTATTGATTTTTTAATGAGCGTGATTTTTGCTAAGATGCGACTTAGTTTGGAACGGAGGAATAGTGTCTTGGTTATGTAAAGCTCTTTTTATTTAAAGAAGGGTAAAATTTTACAAAAAACATCATTAATATTTTCTTGATCATCTAAAATACCACTTATTTTAAAAATAATTAAAAATTTGAAAATAACACTTATCTTAAAACAAAGAGAGTAGTAAAAAAAAGTACTTACTTTAGCTTAGCTAATTATCACATGAAGTTACTAAGCAATTTTTTGTAACCAAAAGCTAGCTCGCTTAACTTCGCTTAAATATCATAAAAATATCATTATTTACACGATCACCATGTCTCTTTCGTTTTGTGTGATGAAATTTTGTAGTACTTGGACAAAGTTAAGTTATTTCATTATTACGAATATAATTTATTTATTTTATGTGATACTTAGGAAATGTTGAACAAATAAAATAATTTAATGTAAATTAAATATCCATTCATAAATTAGTTCGAAATTAAAGAAATGTGAATGATCGAAAGAAAAAGCAAGGTTGGAGTGCATAGATATCCGAATTTGGAATCAACACTTAAGTTTATCCACCTCAGAATTGTAATGACCTGTCCCTATCGTTATGGATAGGCCAAGAAAAAAGAAATTTGAGCCAGAAAATTTCGGGTAGTAACTTCGAAAAATTTAAGCCTAGGCCAGACTTGAATGAAATCTGAGTCAAATGAAGTCTAGGATGACCCGGTAATAAGTGGGGGGTAGAATCGACAATCTGATTGAGTTAGCTGATAGCCAAGACGATACAAAACTGTTACAGCTTCACAGAATATCATTTGGGTGAGTAAAACTTCCAGAATTGAATTTGGCGTGAAGGGTATGTTTTAAGATGCCATGGGATGAGGGTGTATTGTGAAATGGGGATTTGGAGCTAAAGTTCTGAGTTCTCTATTTCCGTGCAATCCGACAGGGCAAAATTTCTCCTGCCAGAGCGGGATGATCCCATTGTGGCAGGACAGTTGTAGATTAAAACAGGGTAAAAACCCCAGAAACAGTTTTCTGCATAAAACTGTTCTTAAAATGTTAGGAGGCGACCCAGGGCATTTTTGATCACTTTTCCATTGATTCTCACACCAAAGGTAAGTAATTTACTCCCTAAACTTGTAAATTGACTCCTAGAACCCATAATCTATGGTGGGTGATCTTGAGGGGGGGTTTAGCTAGATAACTGATAGTGGAAAGTAGCCCTAGAATGGGGGTTAGGTTCATGGGTTTGGTATAGGATGAAAATTGTGTTATAATTCACATTAGTTAGGCCATTTTGTTGATCCTTTGTATGTGTTTACTGTTTTATACCAAAAACAAGCAGAACGAACCCAAAAAGGAAAAACTTTTGTACCTTAGAGTTGTTGAAGCTAGAACTCGAGGTAGGTGATGATTTTGTTTCTCGTATGTGTTTCATGTACTTGTTAAATTACTTTATTTTATGCACATGTGTATATGAATAGAAAAGCATGCTATGAAATATGTGAAATGATCACTACTGACCTATTTTGTGATGAAACTGTTCTTGGTTAGATAATGTTGACTATTGATTGTAATTGTGGCTGCTTGTAAATTGGATCGGGTGTCATGTTTCAATACATAATCAGGTCGGATATCACGTTTCGACACACATTTAGATCGAGTATCACATTCCGACATAAACCTTGGATAGAGTGTCATGTTTCGACACGAAATGAGTATTTGCAGGTCCCACGAAAGGGCCCTTATGTAAAATTTCATGGTATTGGTTTGATGAACTGTGATCTAGCGGAGTACTGTTTGAGATGAAAATGGTTAAGTTATTCTGTATATATGTGTTTATTATGTTGGGTTTACTTGTCTATGACTCACTTACTGGTTAACCGCGTGATCCTACCAGTACAGTGTTGATTTTGTGTACTGATACTATACTTGTTCTGTCTTTGTTGAGTACAAGGCATATTCAGCTGGCTGCGGAGAGACCTCGCTTAGAGGAGTGATGTGTTTGAGTTCAAGGGTGAGCTATTCTTTCATGCTGCCGTGGACTCTCTTTATTTTTAGTCGTTCTTTTGGGACTTAGACTTCTAGACACTATTGTTATGTTCTTTCGGGGTTGCATCCCCTTTCTAAACTTGTTAGTTGTTTAGAGTTTTGGTACGATCAACTTTCAGTTCCTAGGATGAATTTCAACATATTTGGGTTGATAACTCGATGTTTATGAGTTTATAGGAACTCAGCCGATGTTTGTTGATTAAATTTGCTTCCACATCTTTAAATTATTTATACCTTGTTAGTATTGTTATTGTTGGGCTGTCACAATGGTTCTCCAATCGGAGGGTTAGTGTGGGTGTCAGTCACGACGGATCGGGATCGTCACAAGAATAATGTCTGAGATGCAATATTTGAAGTTAGACTACACAAAATGTCTAAATTTTTATATGTCTGAAATTTAGACTCATGTAACTGAAGTTCAATTATTTTTACCTAACGTTCAGACTTTTATCTCAATATATAATTGAATTTCTACCATTTTTGTCTAAAAACACTGCATATCTGAAATTATTTCGAAGTAGATATTCAAGGTATGAATAAAGGAGAAACTACCTAATTAAATAAATATTCCTACCATATTTGCTAATTCTCCCTATAGTTTGAAATAATGACATTTATACCACTACTTAATAATTTCATACCAGATTTCAAGTCAGATACATCTATATATATGTTTTTTGCTACTATATACACTAAAATAAGGAGAGAGACGAGCGGGATTTGCCTATGTATCTCAGATACACGCGAATTACACTAGATACATGTATTTGGATGTAATCAGTGTAATTCAAATGTATCTAGGATACCAGATACGCAAGCGAGATGGAAGGGAGGCGAGCGAGATTTATCTTTGTATCGCAGATACACATAAATCCTCTTGTATACAGTGTATCTAGAAAAATTATACCTAATTTTGACCTCATATATTCCGAGATAAATATATTTGGATGCACTATACTAAAATTTATAATGTTACAAACTAACATATATATCTAAGTAATTAACTCCTAAACTAGTGGATATTTTTGTAAGTTACCGATGAATAAGTAAACTTTACCTAAATCACATACTGAAAAGGCTCAATTACAATGTATCCCTTATTTTTATGAAATTATGCGATTTCCCTTTTTTTTTCAAATTTCTGATACATTACTTGCTGAGCTGATACATCAGTTTTTGGGTGTAAAACAATTAATGTTGTTGGGTGTAAAACAATTAATGTTGTTGGGTTAATTATGAGAAGTAACGTAATTCAAGTTATGATTGATTGTTTCAATCAATTACCATGCTAATTAAGGCAAATAATTCTTTAAAAAAAGAAACAGATCTTGACTATGAAAGAAAACTAAAAAATAGAGCATATCAATGGATGTCTTGTTGAAGCATGAGAGCTGCCTATAATTGACTTTTTGGAGCAAACGAGAATGTTATTTGCTGCTTGGAACTACAAAAATAGGGAAATAACAGCTTATACAAAACATACTTTGGGTAGGAAATTCGAAGATATCCTAGTATCAAACACAAAGAAGTGTTCGAGAATGAAGGTACACACCAGTTATTTTTTTTAAGTAATTTTGTCTGCACAACAGAGGATCGCAACAGTTATCTTACCACACACCAAAAAAAGGCTAGTTAACTAAATAAAAGAGATCACAGTTAAATTGGAAAAGTTATCTACTTGATATATAGTTGCTTGATACATAGCTATAGGATACATCAGTTTTGTATTTTCTGTTATCAGTATTACCTGATACATCATTTCTGTATTTGATACATCATTGTTGATACATATTTGTGATAATTATTTAATGCAGATTGTTGCTTCATCAGAATATCTTTATTCTATTTATGAGTCAGGTATAAGATACATTATATGTCTTGAAAGAAAAACATGCAATTGTGGCAGGTTTCAATTAGACGAGATACCATGTCCACACGCAATTGCAGTGTTGAAGAGCAAGAACATTACAGACATGCACCCATACTGTTTTGATTACTACAAGCCAGAGGTGGTTGCAATTACTTATGAATTTCCAATGGTTCCAATGCCAGATAAGAAAGATTGTTCTATTCTGAAAGAAATTTTGGAAGAATTCGTCTTGCCACCAAGATACAAAAGGATGCGAGGAAGACCAAAGAAAGAAAGAAAAAAGTACTCTAGTGAGAAGATAAGAACGAGCACAAATTCTTGTAGTTGTTGTGGCTATGAAGGCCATAACAGAAAGACTTGTAATTTCATTCTCAAAGAGAAATAATATTTTGTTACGCCAGGATACATTTTATTTGGATCATGTACTTACATTTACATAGTTTTTTTTACATTGTAGGTTGTATTTGATACATATATCAATTAACCAGAATAGTAATTGAATATCAATAATTGATATATGGATGGTTGGTAATTATGTTCATTGTAAGTTACTTGGTATTGATAGTAATTTCGAATCTGATACATATGAATAGCAGATACATAAACATTTGACGTATTAAGGTTAATACTTTAAAGGTTGTTGTATTAGTTTGTCAACTGGATTATGATTGATACATAACATATTGTATTGATATAGGTTGTAGATGTATCAGAAGTTGTAAAGATTGATGCATGAGATTCTGATACATAAATATAGATGTATTAGAATTATTAAATCTTGATACATTACAATCTGATACATAAACAATATGTATCAGAAGCTGTAAAGATTGATGCATGAATTATGATACATAAATGTAGATGTATCAGAATCATTAAATCTTGATACATTACAATCTGATACATTAACAATATATATCAGAAGCTGTAAAGATTGATGCATGAGATTCTGATACATAAATGTAGATGTATCAGAATTATTAAATCTTGATACATTACAATCTGATACATAAACAATATATATCAGAAGCTATAAATATTGATGCATGAGATTTTGATACAAAAATGTAGATGTATCAGAATCATTAAATCTTGATATATTACAATGTGATACATGAAGTAGATGTATCAGAAGCATTCAAGTTTGATAAATCAAAATATGATACATAAATATTAGAAAAACTTAAAAGTCTGCTAAATTGTTGAATAGCCAAAAAAAATGTTTACTATTGGTGCAAAAATATAATTGTACATTCTATTACTATAAAACTAAAAAAAAAACTACTCGACGTCCATCGGTTCTCCTTGACCAGGATGTATGAAATCTCTTTTAGGTTTTTTTGGATCATTGTTGTCGCTAACATAACCATCCTTGGCCTTCCAGACATTACAGACATGCACCCATACTGTGCAATTCCTCTCTGTTTTATTGTTCGACCTCAAGAAGTAAGAGGCATTTGATGATTTGCCCTTGAAAATTGCACTGTGGTATATCTAGATAGTGACCAAGTATGATTTGTCGAAATAATTGTATAGCTTCATCACTTATTTATGATTTGAAATCATCAATAAAATTAGTCGTATATGCAGTGCCGAATCTTAGGGAGTGTGAGGGGATCTTCTTGATGACGTACTTTATTCCCTGCATTGACATGGAAACTGATTACAACAACAACAACCCAGTGAAATCCCACATCGTGGGGTCTGGGGAGGGTAGAGTGTACGCAGACCTGACTCCTATCAATGTAGGACGGCTGTTTCCGAAAGACCCTCGGCTCAATAAAAGCATAGAAAAAGGTCAGACAAGATTATTAAAGTAAATAAGTAGATGACGAAAACGGTCCAAACAATAGTATAATCAAAGCACAAAAAAAACAGTAGATATTATTATTAGATAATAACATAAATACCATAAATAACATACATCAGAGTACAAGGAATCATAGTGCGTTAATACGCCTACGAATAAGGGTGAATAAAACCACTATGTACTAGCCTTCTACCCTAATGTGTGTCCTCCACACCCTCCTATCTAGGGTCATGTCCTCGGTAAGTCGTAAATGTGTCATGTCCTGTCTGATCACCTCTCCCCAATATTTCTTCGGCCTACCCCTACCTCTTCTGAAACCATCCATGGCCAACCTCTCACATCTCCGCACTGGTGCATCTAGGACTCTCCTCTTCGCATGTCCAAACCATCTCAGTCGCGTTTCCCGCATCTTGTCTTCCACCGCGGCCACTCCTACCTTTTCTCGAATAGCCTCATTTCTAATCCTGTCACTCCTGGTATGCCCACACATCCATCTCAACATTCTCATCTCGGCAACCTTCATCTTTTGCACGTGGGAGACCTTAACTGGCCAACACTCTGCCCCATATAACATAGCTGGTCTAACGACCACTTTGTAGAACTTGCCCTTAAGTTGTGGTGACACCTTCTTGTCACATAACACCCCGGAGGCGAGCCTCCATTTTATCCATCCTGCCCCAATACGGTGTGTGACATCCTCGTCGATCTCTCCGCTGTCTTGCATGATAGAACCAAGGTACTTAAAACTACTTCTCTTTTGGATGGCTTGGTCCCCGAGCCTAACTTCCGCGCCAACCTCTTGAGGTGTCTCACTGAACTTGCACTGACATGGAAACTGATTAAATACAACTTAATTTTTATATTTAAACATGATGTATCAGAAGCATTATATCTTGATACATAAACAAGATGTATCAGGAGCATTAACGTTTGATACATGAGAATCCGATAAAAAAAATGATGTATCAAAAAAAAAAAAGAATCTGATACATAGAATAATTGTATCAGGAATCAGTTAAACTTTACAAAAATGACATTTAAAAAAATTATATAAATAGGATGTATCAGATTCTCATGTAAGCTTGATACTTGAGAATCTGATATATAAATAACATGTATCAGAAGCAGTAAATCCTGATATATGAGCATTTGATACAAAAAGACAATGTATCATGAAATAGATAAGAATCTGATACATAAAGTATATGTATCAGGAATTAGTAAAACTTTATAAAAATGACATTTAAAAAAATATAAACAGGATGTATCAGATTCTCATGCAAGCTTGATACATACGAAACTGATACATAAAATTATATGTATCAGGAGCAGTAAAAAACCACATTAAAAAAGGGCGTGTTGAAACTCCTTCAATCTTCTTGTTGGTTTCTTTGGGTGAATGTTGAACTTGAGATTTTGATTTCAATTTCTCACGGAGCTTATCCATCACTGATGAATCGTTACGATGTTTGGATCTAACCTCGTCCGGTGAATCAAGATTTTCTTGATTTTTATTCAACTGAGTGAGACCAACACTAAAAGATGGAGCGGATTCCATGTGAATCAGTGAACAATGTGAGAAAAAAAATTACAGAAGAAAACAGAGGAAATCGAAGAAGGTGAGAATGAAGTGAGACACCATTAAAGAAAAAACTTGAATATACCTTACTTGGATTCTTGAAATTGAGTAATTGATGAACTGAAATTGAAAAAAATAAAAAACTGCCATCGAGGAGGCTAAAGAATAGGCGTAAATTTAGGCAACTGATATAAGGTTAAAGTGATGTATCAGTGAAATAGGGAGAGAGTTAAAAAAAAAATAGGGATTTTTGATATTTTTCCAACTAGTTGGGAGTATTAGTAAATATGGTAATATAACATGTGTAAATGGGTAATTTTCCCGATGAATAAACTCATATCTTGTATAGTTCGTCAGGAATTAGGCCCATCCCATGAGCAAAAGGTATCTTATAGTAATCTTGACCAGAAAATGTAAATGGATTGCCTAGAATATATCCCTGCAAATACCATTTATTGAACATAAATGCATAATAAAGTGTTACTATAAGTAAAAGTTGCGGATATTTTTTTCACCATAAAATCTTTTTTAGTACTAAGATGTATAATTCAGATTGATTTCTATATGAGGTTATTGAACTTCACTCACTATAATAATAAAGTCACAAAACTATTTTTTCTTGTTATCACATTAAATAGCTGAATTTTACCCTTAAGAACAGTAAATTACCTTGATAGATAGGTTTTTTCGTTATAATGAATACAGAGTGTGTTTCATGACTTTACTGTCGTAATAAAAATTCATTGTCAAGATGTGAGATCAACTCTGAATAAAATCATTAACTAATTTCCATCAAAATGTACATATAATTAAATTCGCTTAAATAAAAATACATGTATGATAACCAACCTTAAGATTGATCCATGGCTTGATTCCCATATCAATCCCTGCATTACAATTTACATCCAAAATATATATTGCTTAACTATATATATAAGAATTCAGAGATGGCAATTTTAGTATAAAAGAAAAATTATATATAGTAACAAACTAATTATTTATTTATTACCATTTGATATGACTTGAGTAACAATAGGAACTGTAATTCCACTATAGGAGTCTCCAGAAACGTAAAAAGGATTATTGAGATATTCTTGATGCTCAATTAACCACTGTAAAATACTTATACAAAATTAGTGAATTAAAAAGCTTTTAGATTTAAAATAGGGGAAATTTCACAAATAACCACTATAATAAACTTAATTAGACTTTTTAGCTATAGTTTGCTTATTTACGGGCTGTAGATATAATTTAAGTTGTCTCATTTGTATAATTCGCAGATTTGTATAATTCGCGGGTATATTTGGATAATTGAGCTATTTTTGTATAAACTCAAAATAACGAATTTATTCAAACACAAACATCTGAACTTTAAATAGTTATACAAATTTTGAATTATACAAATGTGTGAATTATACAAACTCGAACCGTAATTAACGCTAAATGTTAGTGGCGAATTGTAAATTAGCTAAACTATAGTTATGTTAAGTAATTAACTAGTATATGTTTGCTTATTCGCGTAATTTTTATTATTATTATTATTATTAATTAGTCACGTCTTACCTTACGAAGGAATTCATAAGCATGATCACCTGATTGTAAATCATCTGAATGATTTGGTTTTTGTGTTGTTGCATAGGAAAATCCAGTCCCCACTGGCAAATCTACAAAAATCATGCTTGACACCTATAATAAGACACAAGAGCTCGTGTTAGTACGAATCTAATATACCTTAATCTATTTGTCTGACACACAAATAAAATTACGAGAGTCAATTAAGTTTTTATATAATTTTTAAATATTTTAATTTATTAATTATCGTAATTTATAGTTTTTTAAAAAAATTACTGACGTTTGTATATGCATATGGATTTAAAGACAAAGTTGGCAGGCTCCCATTATACGCTCTACTATCCAATGTAACGGGTCCTGCAAATTTTAGCAAGAAATTTGAATAATATTAACAGCTTGAAAACATAATTGAGTGATTTCATGCAAAACCAATTTGTACAAAGTATATGACTGTAGTTTTTATATATTTAGGTAAATAATATTTATTTTCCCTATCTTATAAAAATTGGTTAAACATTTATTCCTACTAATAAAATATTATTTTAATAAGTTACTAGCATCATGTTAAAAATATTATTCCAATAAATAAATAAGCATGGATATTATGATTTATAAAAAATAAATAAAATGAAAACCTTTTTTTTTCAGCTTAATTTAAAAGTTGATAAATAAAAAAAACTTCTACAACTATTCCAAAACACTTATTTTTTTGCAAAAATTCCACTGAACATCTTCATTCAATAAGCTAATGGGCCATTTGGTTAATGAGATACGTTGGCTCTCAAAATTAAGTTTGATATTATATTTATGCTATGTTTGATTGAAATGTATAAATTTATCCCTTCAAATCAAACAAAATACAAAGTTAAATTCAAACTTAATCCTTCGTGGATATCCCATTAAACTTGGTTTTATTCTATCCCATCTTCCAAATAAAATAAATTAGTCTAACAATTATAATTTCAAAACTATAATTCCATGATAAGTTAATTCCACAAACAAAACAACCCCTGTGTTCTTTTATAAAAATTAAAAGAAATGATAATGGTTCAATTCTCACGGTCCCAATTTCTCCTTTCTATTTCACCTTCCCCAATCCCAACTGCAATAAAAAAGTTACAACGAAAAGGTATAATTATTTTTTGGACTGTCCTACAAAAATTATAGTAAAAAAATGTATATTAAATATAAATATACATATAATAAAGTTAATCAATGTATGTACTTTTTTTAAAATATATTTTGACTAGAGCCTGTAATTAATTTTGGCGGATGGGCAAGAAATGAGAAAAAGGCTAAAAGAAAACTAATTCTTATAATATAAGGATAAAGTTAGATGAATAATTTACCTAGTTCAAAAAAATTGCACTCAACGCAGAGTAACCAGGACCTCCCGTAAACCAATAAATAAGAGGATCAGTTTTAGGATTAGACTGTGACTTTATAAAGTAGTAGAAGATTTGCACCTCATTTGCTTCACCTACTCCTATATACCTGCAATTATTTCGAGAATCATCAATATTTTTACGAATTTTATATCTAAAATATTGAATGTTTACAGAATTTCTTTAAATTACTATGAACTTTACTCCATGAAGAGATATGATAAACTAAATAAACATCAAGCTCCAAAAGCTTTTTCAAAGAGTAGCAGTATGCATAAAAGAAAAATAAATGTTTCATACCTAAATTTTTGGTGTTCACATAAATCCCTAAAATGCCATAAACTTATTATGACAAGTAAACTCATTTTAAAGATTTTTCATTTTTATCTCTACTGCGCCTCTCAATCTCTTAACATTTTACCCCAAACTGCCATGAACGTATTGTAACAGCTAAACTCATTTTAAAGATTTTTCATTTTCATCTTTCGCGCGCCTCTCAATTTCAAATATTTACCTCTAAACTGTCATGTACATATTATAACAGGTGAATATATGTGTTGCTTTAAAGATTGAATTCGTAAATAAATGTGTTACATATGTAATTTAATTCTCAATAAATACCGGATATTTTATTCATAAACTATCTCATATAACAAAAGAGTAACCTCATACTTTATATATATATATATATATATATATAAACGGTTGTGCAAATATGTTGTAAATTCTACTCAGTACTCCCTCTCTCGTTTAGTCGTACTATGTTTTGGCCTCTTGATTGGTAAATTAACCTATGTTTCTCCCCTTTTTATTTTTTAATTTTTTTTATTACCCTATTCATCTCTCTCTTAACCTGTGTTCTTAAAAACTTTCTCTTTAACCACACTCCGGAAATGGCATATGGCAACAACTACGTCCTTTCAGTTCTGGCGGACTTTAAGCCAAACCTTCAAATTCCTAGAAATTTACAGGTTAATCAATCATTGTTATTAAGAGATTAAGATGTTAATCATATACCAAGGGTAATGCATAATATAAACATAATATACAAACATTTCAAAAACAACCTATTTTAACATAATAATAAATAAAACATATTTTTGGAGGGAGAAATAGGCAATATAACAACATAAATGACTTAAATGATTAAAAATGAAAGAGGTTTCCCTTTCGGGAACCCCCGAAGAACTTTCACAAGTCTTGAAAACTTTATTAAACAAACCTTAATATTATACAAGGCTAGATTACAGAAAGAGGGTTGGTTTGAGGAGAATGATCGTAGGAAGCATGAAGGAAGGGGAATATATTGTGTGTTTGGCTTGGTTCTCTCTAAGTTGTGTCTTTCTTTGAATGAAGGACTACTTCTTATATAGACATTCTAAAAACTAAAGGAAATAAAATAGTGGCCGAAAATAAATGGTCGACACTTTAAAGATAAAGATTCAAAATAATACACGTCGGATGCTTAGTGAGCCCCATTGTCACATGCATTATTTACTTTTCTTGGACTGACACGGACTGATGCGTGCTTATCAGTTTTTTTTTTTGGAGGGTAGTGATAAAGTAAGCACTCACACGACAAATGTGGGCATACCCACATGGCACACTTTATTATTTACATCGTAGTTGGTTGTATTTCATCCACATCTCTGTCACAATTCCGATCCGTCGTGACTGACACCCACAATACTTATTCCAGTGGGAGAACCATTTTTGCAGCCCAGCTTATCAACTTAAGAAATAAATATTAAAAACCTTGCAGAAGAAGGAATATAACTAGAAAATAATACTGAGTTCCCATAAACTCAGCCAACAATTTTAATAACTAAGAAAATGCGAAAGTCAACACATCTTAGGAACTGAAAGTCGTCCATACCAAAACTCCAACCAGTGTCAATGTAAGAAAATGGGAAACACTCCCCAAACAAAAGTCAAAATACTAAAACAGTGTCTAAACATCTGATTCCCCAAAAAAGGACTGAGATTAATGGAAAATTCCATGGCAGCATGACAGAATAGCTCATCCTTAGACTTTGAACAAACTTCTAATCTTCCAACCAAGGTCTCTCCGCACCCGGCTGAATATTCTCTGTACTCAACAAAAAGGCAGAGCAAGAGTAATATCAGTACACGAAGACAATGGTGTACTGGTAGGATCATGTGGTTAGCTAGTAACCGAATCATAGACAAACAAATTCAACACAATAGGCATATACATGTACAAAATAAGTCAACCAATCTCGAGTTCAACTATTATTCAGAAATATCACAACTCAATAACTTCCACACGCTATAACTTTACCCTAGGGTTCTCTCAAGGGACCTACAAACAATCAATTTTGTGTCAAAACATGACATCCGATCCAATTATGCATTGGAACGTGACACCCGATTCAAATTAAGTATCGGAATGTGACACTTGATCCTAAGGTACCACAATCACAAATACCTTTAGTATTTACAGCATTTATATCACCAAGAACAAGTTCATCATACAAACAGGCCAGCAAGTGATCATTTCACACATAATCTAGCATGTTTCCCTATTCATAAACATACATGCATAGCATAAAGCAATTTAACAAGTATATGAAATACATACGGGAAACTAAACCACCACCTACCTCAAATTCAAGCTTCAACAACCTTACAGTGCAAGAGCCTTCCCTTTTCGGGTTCGTTCTTTTTGTTCTTGGTTTAGAAAACAGTAAATACATATAAAGGATCAACACAATGGCCTAACTATCAGGAAATATAACATAATTTCACACTGTAGGCCAACCCTTGATCCTAACCTTACCCTAGAACTAATTCCCACCATAGATTTTCAATTCAAACCCTCCCCCAATAATTATCACCCATACTATCTAGTTTCTATGAATCAAAGTATGAATCTACAGAGTAAAAACCCTATTTTAAGCATGGAAATTCATTGAAAATTGGTAGAATTCACTCTAGGTCTCCTCTTGAAGCTTTAGAGACTGATTTTGCAGAAAAAGACTGTTTCTAAACTTTTTCATGACTTAAGTTGCGACTGCCTCGCTTTAGCGGGACCCATCCCACTATGACGGGAATAATCCCACTCTAGTGGGATATGGAGAAATAGTGAGCTCGAATTTTTTGCACCAAGCCCCCATTTCACAACACACCCCTTCCAAAGATGTATTAAAATTATACCCTTCACGCCAAATTTGATTTTGAGAGTTTTACTCGCCCGAATGCGATTTTGTAAATCCGTAAATACTCCGTATCGTCTTGGCTATCAGCTTGACCAATAAAATTATAGATTTTACCTTTCATCATTCACATGATCGCCCTAAACTTCACATGACTCAAAATTCGTCCAAGTTTAGCCTAGGCTCAAATTTTCCGAAGTTACCATCCAAAGTTTTCTAGCCAAAATCTTTCCTCATTGGCCTATTCCTAACGACGGGGACAGGTAGTTATAATAGATATCAATTTACCGATCACTCATCCTCGAGTGACTAATTAGGGAAAATAGGGCTAAAGTAAATATAAAGTAGCACCTGTTTTGTCAAACAGTTGAGGATACTTGTCTCGCATGTCTTTCTCAGTCTCCCAAGTAGCTTTTTCTACCGAACGATGTTTCTATTACACTTTAATCATGTTGATCTCCTTAGTCCTCAATTTCCAAACGTCGCGATCAAGAATTGCAACTGGCTCTTCTTCATACTGAAGTTCTTTGTCTAATAACACCGAGTCCTATTTAATGATGTAGTCTTTATTCCCATGGTATTTTTTTAGCATAGACACAAGGAACACCAAGTGTACTCCAGACAAGCTAGGTGGTAAGGCTAACCTGTACGCCACTAGCCCTACACAATCAAGAATTTTAAAAGGGTCAATGTAATAAGGACTGAGTTTCCCATTCTTGCCAAATCTCATCACCCCTTTAATGGGTGACACTCTTAGAAGTACTTGTTCACTAGCCTCGAATGTCATATCCCTTACTTTTCGATCAGCATACTCCTTCTGACTACTTTGTGCTGCTAGAAGCTTAGCTTGGATGGTTCTTGCCTTATATTGAGCATCCCTCACAAAGTCAACCCACAATGGCTCCACTTCACCAGCTTTAAACCACCCTATGGGAGACCTGCATCCCCTCCCATGCAGGGTTTCGAATGGTGTTATATCAATATTGGAGTGGTATCTATTGTTGTACGAGAATTCACACAAGGGAAAAAACTTGTTCTAATGTCCCCCGAAGTCTATAACACACGCCCTCAACATATCTTCCAGCACTTGGATAGTCCTTTCCGACTGCCCGTCTGTCTGAGGGTGGAAAGTTGTGCTGAAAGTAAGGTGAGTACTCAACCCTTCATGCAACTTACCCCAAATTTTAGAAGTGAACTACGTACCATGGTCCGAAATGATAGAAAGGGACACCCCGTGCAGTCTTACTATCTCCTTCACATAAATTCTGGCCAGTTGTTGTGCATTGTAATCCACTTTAACCGGAATGAAGTGTGTTGACTTAGTTAACCTGTCAACCACCACCTAAATAAAGTCAGGCTTTCCCAAAGTTTTAGGAAGTCCCACCACAAAATCCATGGCTATTCTCTCCCACTTCCATTCAGGAATGTACATTCTTTGCAATAAATCTGCAGGTCTTTAGTGCTCATAGTTCACCTGTTGGTAGTTTTGACACTTGTCTACATATTCAGCTATGTCTTTCTTCATACTCGGCCACCAATATAGCCATTTCAAGTCTTGATACATCGTAGTCACTCTAGGGTGAATAAAGTATCGTGAACCATGATATTCAAACAAGATCTTTTGAATTAGTCCATCTACCCGGAGAACACAAATCCTTCCCCTAAAATGAAGCACCCCACCTGCATCTAGTGTTGAGTCTAGAGCCTTGTCCATCAACACCTTCTCTCTAATTTCATTTAAGTTTACATCCTCAAACTGCTTGGTCTTGATCTCTTCTATGAAAGTGCGCCTTAGATCAACTTCGACCATTATCCCACCTTTCTCCGAGATGTCTAGCCTCATGGACCTGGCCTTCAAAGCCTGAATTTCTCTAGCCAGAGGTTGTTTAAGGGCCCCTAAATAAGCTAAACTGCCCATGCTCACCGGTTTTTGGCTCAATAGATCTGCTACCACATTAACCCTTCCTAGATAGTACTGGATAGTGATATCATAGTCCTTAAGCAACTCCATCCACCTTCGTTGTCTCAAATTCAAGTCATTCTGGGTAAACACTTGACATAAGCTGCAATGATCAGTAAAAACCTCACACTTTACACCATACAAATAATGTCTCCAAATTTTTAGTGCAAATATTACCGCTGCCAACTCTAAGTCATAAATCGGGTAGTTCCTCTCATACACCTTCAATTATCGCGAATCATATGCTACAATATTCTTATCCGGCATCAACACAGCACCCAAACCGGAATGTGAAGCATCACAATAAATAATAAAATCTTTACCTTCGATAGGTAGGGTCAAAATTAGTGTTCTGGTCAGAAGAGTTTTGATCTTTTGGAAGCTCTCTTCACACTTGTCAGTCCACTCGAATGGTACTTCCTTTTTAGTCAATCTGGTCAAGTAAGTAGCAACAGAAACAAAGTTTTTCACGAACTGCTGATAGGAACTGGTTAGCCCCACAAAACTTCTAACCTTTGTCACAGAGCTGGGCCTAGCCTAATTATTAGCTGCCTCAATCTTCTGTGGGTCTATCATTACCCCTTCCTTTAAAATAAAATAGCCCAAAAAGGCAACTGAAGCCAGCCAAAATTCACACTTAGACAATTTCGCATATAATTTTTGTCCAAGTGTAGGTGCAGGTCCACATAGTTGTAAATGAATGGACACTAAAGCATGGCTTACTAGGGCCTCTCCAGCACACTCCAACATTCTTTAATACCTGCAGCAACCATATACTTGGACCCCCATGCAGCCTCCTTAGCTGATAATCATGATACTGATACAATGGCACACTTCACCTGGATTTACTTGGTACGACAAGACTAAAAAGAGCAAAGATGAAAAGAAGTTTCCCATCCCATGCGAGATAGAAGTTTCGTATACTTTTTCTGTTTCAATGGAGCTATGTCTGGTACGTAGCAAGTTGAATAGGACTAGTGTAGGTTACTTTCCTTTTTTCTCATGGACGGGGAGAGTCTTCCTCATTTATGCTTTCTTAGTTGATTTGTACCGGGAGGAGTCCTCTCATAGGTTTACTGCTTTCTAGTTATAGTTAGTCTCTTTTTTGTATCGGGGATGAGTTAGCTGACCTTAATAGGTTAGCCGACTTATGAACCACCATAGGATCGGAGGTAAGTTTTATGTCCCCCTCCTTGTATATTTTACTTTGTTTATTTATGTTAAGGCTTGGGGGTGATGCTCAACCCTTGACTGTGCACGAGAGGTGGGAGCCTCGTGTAGGGTCTGTTCCCATAAAAAAAACACTATCACAAATGAATCCAGGAATGGTTTGAATACCTCATTCATCAAACTCATGAAAGCTATAGGTGCATTGGTCAACCCAAAGGACATTACTAAAAATTTATAGTGCTCATACCTGGTCCTAAAGGTTATTATGGGCACATCCTCGGGCTTAATTTTTAACTGATGATACCCAGACCTGAGATCAATCTTTGATAAGACTGAAGCACCTTATAACTGGTCAAATAGGTCATAAATATGAGGCAACAGATATTTATTTCTGATGATGACCTTATTCATCTATCGGTAGTCAATGCACATTCCCATGCTACCATCTTTTTTCTTGACAAACAAGACCGAAGTACCCTAAGGGGAAGCACTAGAACGAATGAACACCTTGTCAAGAAGCTCCTGAATGTGAGTCTTAAGCTCTCTCAACTCCGTTGGAGCCATACAGTAGGGAGGAATGAAAATTGAATGGGTACCCAACTCTAAGTTAATGCAGAAATCTATGTCTCGGTCAGGAGGCATACCAGGCAAGTCTAAAGGGAAAACTTCTTAAAACAAACACACTACTGAATAGACTCAATAGAAATAGACTCTACTTTCACATTCCGGATATGGTCCAAATAGGCCAAACAACCTTGCCCCACCATTTTTCTAGCCTGGAGAAAGGATATGCCTTAGCTGGCTTAGGCTTGTACACCCCTTTCCACTCTAACCTTTTCCTTCCAGGATCTCTAGAGCCACGGTCTTTGCATTGAAATTAAGTACCGCAAAGTAGGGGGACAACCAAGTCATGCCTAAGACCACATCAAATTCTATCATGTCTAAGATCACTAAGTCAATCTAAGTCTCGTATCCCAAAAACACAATAGAACAAGAATGATACACATGGGTAACTATGGCTGACTCTCCAACAGGGGTAGAAACATGAACAGGAGTATCCAATATATCACACAATGCAACAAAACCAAAGGCATATCTTACAGACACATAGGAATGAGTGGAACCCGAATTAAATAAAATAGTAGTCATCCGGTCATAAACAAGAATAGTACCTATGATAACTGCGTCAAATGCCTCTGCCTCGGTTTTGCCTGAAAATGCATAAAATTGAGCTCGCTCATCCTGATGGGCCATTTCCTTGCCTGGCTGGACTGCTCCTTGACTGCACTACTTCTACCTTGGCCCTCACGGCCTCTCAGATTTCCTCCTCGCCCACCTTGTGGATGTCTTCAGCTACTGTTCCCTCCAGCTGCTGGAACCACTACTCGGGCCTGTTGGGATGCTAAAACTGTCCCGCGGGGGTGAGGGCACTCCCTTCGTATATGTCGTGGCTCACCACAGTTAAAATAGTCTTGATTAAAAGATGGGCGGCTGCTTGAAAATGAAACTCCCTAACCCTCATGTGCCTGATGCAGCTGTGGAGTACCTGAAAAATTGCCAGTGGAAGCGGGCAGTGCTAACTGAATTAGCCGAGCAGCAATCACCAGCCTGCCTAACCCTCTGGAATAGAATCCCTAGAAGTTACCTGCACTATTGGGCCTTTTAGCCGAAGTCTTGGCTTGACCATCCTTCCTCACACCTTCAACTAAGTTTGTGACTTCGTTGAAACTCCTGCCGGACAAAGTCATATGAACAGAAAGTACCTGCAACTCAGGGTTCAACCCCTTCATGAACAACCTGACCCTCTCCTCCTTAGTAGTGACTAGTTGAGTAGCGTACGTGGACTATGCATGAAATTTGACCTCATAAGCAGCCACTAATAATCTTCCCTGCTCAAGGGACATAAATTCGTCCTTCTTTTTGTACCTCAAGGTATGGGGCACATACTTCTCTAGAAACAGAGCATGGAACTGAGCCCAAGTGAGTGGGGGAAATACAAGCGAACGGCACTCCAAATAGGCCCTCCATTACTGTTTGGCCTCACCCTATAGTTGGAAAGTAACTAACTTCACTCCATGCTGATACACTATACCCAGTTTGTACAACCTCTTATAGCAATCAAAAATAAACTCGTAGGCATCCTCATTTTAAGTACCAAGAAAAACTGAAGGTTTGAGTTTGAGGAACTTAGTGAGCATGTCATGCTCAATACCCGTCATTACCGGACCCATCAGTGGCCTGAAGAAAGCATATGTGCCTACCACCCTATCTGTTTGCGGAACTACAGCAGCAAACGGACGATCAACAGCTGGTGCTGCATGCATAGTAGGGATGGCGCCCGTGCCAGCTAAGCCACTCAGGAAGGCCATGATCTGCTGGGCGAAAATTGGGTCTAGAGGGGGAATACCAGCAGCCTCAGTTTGGTTATCCTCCTCTGTTTAGCCTGCTCCTATTCTCCTCCAGCTTTCACCTCTCCCTCGGACTCATTATGGGGAGAAAGAGGGGCCTCACTTACCAGCACCTCCTCAATAGGAACCTCTACTCTGGCAGGTGTTGCCCTTCCTCTACCCCTGCCTTGCCTACCTCTCTAGCCTCTCCCTCTACCACGCCCACGAACTGCTGGCTCTTCTTCGGACTCAACTAGAGCTATTGTCCTGACACCGTTGTAATGTGTGTTAATCATCTGTTGACAAGAGATTTAAAGCGATTAAATACCAATTTGAATTACCAGATACCAATTGAAATCAAGTTATAGCACGAAGGAGAGAAGACAATGAAACTTTTCTTAAAATTCTATAGCCTCTCAAAGAAAAGTACAAACGTCTCCGTACCATTCCGCAAGACTCTACGAGACTCATTTCGGTACGAAGAGATCAATAAATCGATGCTCTGATACCAACTTTGTCACTACCCTGACCTGCCGTAACTAGCATCCACAATATTTATTTCAATGGGAGAACCATATCTACCGCCTAGCTTATTAACTTAAGAAATACATATTAAAACCTTGCAGAAGCAAAAATATAACCAAAAAATAGTACTGAGTTCCCATAATCTCAGCCTACAATTTTAATAACTACGAAAATGCAGAACTCAACACATCCTAGGAACTGAAAATCATCCGTACCAAAACTCTAATCAATGTCAATGTAAGAAAAGTGGAAACACGACCCAAATAGAAGTCAAAATACTAAAACAGTGTCTAAACATCTGATTCCCCAAAAAAGGTCTGAGATTAATGGAAAATTCCATGGCAGCTTGACAGAACAGCTCATCCTTAGACTTTGAACAAACTTCTAATCTTCCAACCAAGGTCTCTCCGCACCCGGCTAAATATTTTTTGTACTCAACAAAAAGGCAGAGCAAGAGTAGTATCAGTACACAAAGACAATGGTGTACTGGTAGGATCATGTGGTTAGCTAGTAACCGAATCATAGACAAACAAATTCAACACAATAGGCATATACATGTACAGAATAAGTCAACCAATCTCGAGTTCAACTATTATTCAAAAATATCACAACTCAATAACTTCCACACGCTATAACTTCACCCTAGGGTTCTCTCAAGGGACCTACAAACAATCAACTTTGTGTCGGAATATAACACCCGATCCAATTATGTGTCGGAACGTGACATCCATCCAAATATGTGTTGAAACGTGACACCTGATCCAAATTATGTGTTGGAATGTAACACGCAATCCAAAGGTACAACAATCACAAATACATTCAGAATTTACAACATTTATATCACTAAGAACAAATTCATCATACAAACAAGCCAACAAGTGATCATTCCACACATAATCTAGCATGTTTCCCTATTCATATACATACATGCATAACATGAAGTAATTTAACAAGTATATGAAATACATACGAAAAACTAGACCATCATCTACCTCAAATTCATGCTTCAACAACCTTACAATGCAAGAGCCTTCCCTTTTCAGGTTCGTTCTTCTCGTTCTTGGTCTAGAAAAAAATAAATACATATAAAGGATCAACACAATGGCCCAAATATCAGGAAATATAACATAATTTTACACCGTAGGCCAACCCTTGATCCTAACTTTACCCTAGGGCTAATTCCCACCATAGATTTTCAGTTCAAACCCTCCCCCAATAATTATTACGCATACTTTCTAGTTTCTAGGAATCAAAGTATGAATCTAGGGAGTAAAAACCTTACCTAAGTGTGGAAATCCGTGGAAAATTGGAAGAATTCTCCCTAGGTCACCTCTTGAATTTTTAGAAACTAATTTTGCAGAAAAAAACCATTTTTGGACTCTTTCACGACTTAAGTCACGACTGTCTCGCCCTGGCGGGACCCATTCCGCTCTGGCAGAAATAATTCCGCTCTAGTGGGATATGCAGAAATAGTGAGCTTGGAGTTTGTTCTCTAAGCCCGTATTTCACAACACATACCTTCCAAAGATGTATTAAAATTATACATTTCACGCCAAATTTGATTTCGAGAGTTTTACTCGCCCAAATGCGATTCCTCAAAGCCGTAAATGCTCCGTATCATCTTGGCTATCAGCCTGACCAATAAAATTATAGATTTGACCTTCCATCATTCACATGATCGCCCTAAACTTCACATGACTCAAAATTCGTCCAAGTTTAGCCTAGGCTCAAATTTTCCGAAGTTACCATCCAAAGTTTTCTAGCCAAAATCTTTCCTCATTGGCCTATTCCTAACGACGGGGACAGGTAGTTATAATAGATATCAATTTACCGATCACTCATCCTCGAGTGACTAATTAGGGAAAATAGGGCTAAAGTAAATATAAAGTAGCACCTGTTTTGTCAAACAGTTGAGGATACTTGTCTCGCATGTCTTTCTCAGTCTCCCAAGTAGCTTTTTCTACCGAACGATGTTTCTATTACACTTTAATCATGTTGATCTCCTTAGTCCTCAATTTCCAAACGTCGCGATCAAGAATTGCAACTGGCTCTTCTTCATACTGAAGTTCTTTGTCTAATAACACCGAGTCCTATTTAATGATGTAGTCTTTATTCCCATGGTATTTTTTTAGCATAGACACAAGGAACACCAAGTGTACTCCAGACAAGCTAGGTGGTAAGGCTAACCTGTACGCCACTAGCCCTACACAATCAAGAATTTTAAAAGGGTCAATGTAATGAGGACTAAGTTTGCCCTTCTTGCCAAATCTCATTACCCCTTTAATGGGTAACACTTTTAAAAGTACTTTTTCACCAGCCTCGAATGTCATATCCCTTACTTTTAAGTCAGAATACTCCTTCTGATGACTTTAGGCCGCTAGAAGCTTAGATTGGATGTTTCTTACCTTATCTTGAGCTTTCCTCACTAAGTCAACCCCCAGTGGCTTCACTTCCCCAACTTCAAACCACCATATAGGAGACCTGCATCCCCTCCCATACAAGGCTTTGAATGGTGTCATATCAATATTATAGTGGTAGCTATTGTTATAGGAAAACTCACACAAGGGCAAAAACTTATCCCAATGTCCCCCAAAGTCTATAACATATGCCCTCAACATATCTTTCAGCACATGGATAGTCTTTTTCGATTGCCCGTCTATCTGTGGGTGGAAAGGTGTGCTGAAAGTGAGTTGAGTACCCAATTTTTCATGCAACTTACCCCAAAATTTAGAAGTGAACTGTGTACCACGGTCCCAAATGATAGAAAGGGGCACCCGGTGCAGCCTAAATATCTCTTTCACATAAATTCTGGCCAGCTGTTGTGCATTGTAATCCACTCTAATCAGAATGAAGTGTGCTGACTTAGTTAACCTGTCAACCACCACCCAAATAGAGTCATACGTTAACCTGTCAACCACCACCCAAATAAAGTCAGGCTTTCCCAAAGTTTTAGGAAGCCCCACCACGAAATCCATGGCTATTCTCTCCCACTTCCATTCAGGAATGGACATTCTTTGCAACAAACCTGCAGGTCTTTGGTGCTCATACTTCACCTGTTGGCAGTTTTGACACTTGTCTACATATTCAGCTATGTCTTTCTTCATACTCGGCCACCAATATAGCCATTTCAAGTCTTGATACATCGTAGTCACTAGGGTGAATAGAGTATCGTGAACCATGATATTCAAACAGGATCTTTTGAATTAGTCCATCTACCCGGGAAACACAAATTCTTCCCCTAAAATGAAGCACCCCACCTGCATCTAGTGTTGAGTCTGGAGCCTTGCCCAGAACTAAAAGGACGTAGTTGTTGCCATATGCAATATCTGGGGTGTGATTAAAAAAAAGTTGTTAAAAACACAGATTAAGAGAATGAGATGAACAGGGTAATAAAAAATTCTAAAAAAAAAGAAGTAAAAATGGGAGAAACATAGGTTAATTTTAACAATCAAGAGCCAAAGTAAGTTGATCAAGTTCGATATAGATTTTACACCGACACCTATATTTATATTGTGTTGACACGAGTACAATAACATATTTGAAAAAACCAAGCAACATAGCAAGAAACTAATATGAGGGGTTGGATTAATTTTTTCAATTGTCACGATTCCTTAATCCTCTCTTTTTAGAATAATGTTTAAAAGAAGACTATCCATAATTAACAATAAATTGAAGCAGTAGTAAAATATCATCATCGCTTCATTTAAAAGACGGAAATCAAACTATAAACTTGAAATTGTTGGAGTTCTATTTTAATTTTGATTTCCTTTTAAAAGCATTATCAGGTATTTACTAATTATAATTTAATATCAAATGGTTTAGTCCTCACGGATAATCCAAAACAAATTTAAGAAGTGTTTTTGTTGTTTTGCGAAATAAAATACAAAAAAAAATGAAGTGATTATAGTGGAAATCATTAAGGGGCGTTTGGTAAAGTGTATTAGAAAAAATAATGCATGTATTTGTTTTGTTATACTATTAGTACCTTATTTAATTTGGTATATTTTTTAAAATCTATGACATTAGTTATACACCCTATTTCGTATGAAAGTATGTATAAAATTGATACATAGAAATTCATGGTATTATTAATACAAGGTGTTCTAATGCATGCATTAGCACGATTAAAGATATAATTATTTCTTAAAATCTTTTCTACATTCATTCCACTATATTTGTGCAGGATATTTTTGTAAGTAAATAATCTTTTTTTAGAAATTATGTATGTCATTTTAATAAACCAAATCAAACAATACATTAAAAAATATTCTCCGCATAACTAATGTCAGTATACTAAAATTATCATCATTACTAATACACTTATTCAACATTATTCTTATACATTCAACCAAACCACCACTTATAGTAATAAAACAAGTTGCAAATCACAAAAGAAATTAGACGTGCAAAGTACAAAAAATAAATCAAATTATGTCCTGCATTCATTAATTTGATATAAATTCCCCATACGATTAAGTATTTACATGAGATAAAATAGAAAAGTTACCCGGTTTCAAGTTGAAAGGGAACTGGTCCTTCAAATCCAGGAAGATACTGACAAGGATTTCCAAATTGAAAAATAATTTATACATATCAAGCAAAATAAACCTGACGTACAAATCTGAAGTACATTCATACAAATCAAGCACAACAAAAATGAAGTACTGTAGACGGAACTTTTTTAATAAAATAAAAACATTTGGGGCAAATTTTAAAATTTAAGAAGAAACCAACGGTTACTTATATATATTGGCTCAAAAACAGGTTTAAAATGGATTATGGGATTTGGAAATTAACTTCTCAAAAAATGGATAATTTCTACGGTCAAATAGTTACTTGGCAAAAATAATTTCCAAAAAACACTTCCAATATCTATGGTCAAACGGACCCTAAGATTTGAAAAGATTTCCAAGACCAAGAGTATTACAACTTGAGTGGAAGAATACAATGAATTTTTGAAAGTGTGAAGACAAAAAAACGTTGTAAGGAACAAATTTCTATCACTTTCTCTTTAAAGTAAACACTCTCTCTTTTGATGACTTGCAATCGAAAAAGTTAGTTGATAGTTCAAACCTCAGAGGGAGTTGAAGAGAGGTTAATCATATGTTGAGAATTCACTACCTAAACTAATTCGGTTCTTGCAATAGTAAGTAGGGCTGTACAGGACAAACCGATAAACCGCACCAAACCGACAAACCGAACCAAACCGGAAAAAAAAACCGACTAGTGGTTTGGTTTGACTTGGTTTGGTGTTTGAAAAAAAAACCCGACCATTATAGGGTTGGTTTGGTTTTAACTAAAAAAAGTCAAACCGAACCCAAACCGACCCGATTATAGATATACTACATTAAATTATGTTATACATAAAAATATTTATTAAAATATAATTTATAAATATTTTTTTAATTTTTTTCATAAATTTTATTTTCTTTCTTACATTTAGATTTGGATTTGAGTAGCCCATCTAAATAATATACAAAAAAAACTTATCTTATAAAGTTATATTATAAAGTTAAAACTTCAAACAGTGTTGTGCCTCCATCTTATATGTTGATATTTTGTACTAGAACTCATTTTAAGAAGCACTGCTCTGTGCTTTTTATTAGATACTATGAGAAACCCAAAAAAATCCGAAAAAAAACCAAAAAAACCGAGAAATCCGAGAAACCCAAAAAAACCCGAAAAACCCGAGAAAAATTGATATCGAAAAACCCGACTTTTATTGATTTGGTTTGGTTTATAGATTTAATAATCCGACACAAATGGTTTGGTTTGGTTTGTAAAAAATCCGAACCAACCCGGTCCATGTACACCCCTAATAGTAAGGATATTATTAGAGATGGCAAGCGGCGAAGAGCAAATGCGCGTCAACGCACAAGGATTTCAAGCCATCCCGTCCGGCTCCACATAGCACAACTTCTTGTTTTAATCCAAATAATTTAAATCATTCTAGTTTTGATGTGACTTCGGTTCGCCAGTTCAGGCTTAGAACATGAAAGCGTAAGCTCCCAAGCAGTGGGAGGAGCCAGGGCTCTGACCGCGTGCCTGTTGAAGAATGACCTCGCTTTACGTTAGCGGACCTACAGGTCGGGCCGGGGCTCTGCGCTCTTTCTTTCCGTGTGGGACGATACCGGGGAGAGAGGGGAATGCGTCGAGGCTAAATTCTTATGGTCGAAAAAGGTGCAGAATAACTTTTCCAATGAATACTTAAAAAAATTCTATTCCAATTTTGCTTCCTTAAAAATATAAAATCTTATAGTAATTTGCTACAGAAAAAAATAATTAAAAAGGCGTGCTACAATAATTACAGTAATTTGTTACAGAGAAAAAGTCTTACGGGAAAAAAATAATTTAAAAGTAGTACGAACTTTTATATAAGAAGAAGAAAAAAGGCATGCTACAAAAAAAGGAGAAAAAATTGCTTTATTCATGTTTATAAATATTAAAACACATGCTATATCTATAAATATAAAATAATTAGTACTATTAATCATGATTATTTTTATAAGAAATTTTTTATAACGTATACTGGAATCAGTCATATAGTTACAAATATTATGTTGGTTTTCATGGATTTGATTGAGGTAATTATGAATAGAAGTGGTAGGAAAATAATTAAATTTGCAGTTTTATACTTATTTTAACCCCAATTTGAAACAATTTTTTTAAAATTAAAAAAATTGTATAATTTTTCTTTTAAGACGTCCTTGGACACATCTCAAGTTAATTAGCTCGTGAAAAGCTCCAAATAAAAATATAAATTGATTTGTTTAAAATCCTTATAAATACGTCTTGTCCTCTAGTCTCTGGTTATATGCGACTGAATATCATTTTCATTGCTCCCTTGGATAATCAGCTCTGCCACCATGAATTTTTTATTTGGTTGGACCATATCATATCATTCCGAGCCGACTGATTTGACTAATTCAAATTCTTGCTATATAAGATCCAATAAAGCGGAAAAATCTCCTTACTAGGATTCATTCATCTCACAACACTACTTGATGATTTTGCCGGCCTTATTATCCTATTGTCTTTTTGGCACAATTTATGGGAATCTCTTTTTCTCACTCTGCTCTGCTTATATGCACAAAATTTGCACAAGCAAAACTAAATCAACATATTCTCATTGAGGGGAAATGGATATCAAAGTTGAGATTATCTCCAAAGAAATAATCAGACCATCTTCTCCAAGTCCAAAGAGTCATAAAAGCCACAAGCTTTCTCTTCTAGATCAAAGGGCTCCAAATTGTTACACTACATTTCTTCTTTTCTACCACAAGAACTCAAGTAGTGATTTGGAAAATGTTATAGATTCTCTGAAGGTATCCCTCGCAAAAACCATAAATTACATGTTCCCGCGTGTGGGAAGAGTTAAGGATGGAATCACAGTTGAATGCAACGACCAAGATGTTGGTTTATTACGTGCCAACGTTCATGAAGATATGTCAAATGTGCTTATGAACCTGAAAATTCAAGTCCTCAGAAAATTACTCCCAATGAATCCATTGACAAGATCAGATCACAATGTCTTGTTGGCACTACAGACAAACTGTTTTGTTTGTGGTGGAATTGCTATAGGTGTTTGTATTAGTCACCTTATAACAGATGGTTCATCCATCGCCACTTTTCTCAACACCTGGGCAAGCATTAGTCATAGTCACGCAAAAATTGACAACATTAGTATTTCAGACAATTTGTTCATGGATTGTGTACTTCCATTTTTCCACCGAAAGAGGTCCATAATTTTTCCGTGTTTCAATTGGGGAAAAAAGATCAACTTCAACCAAAAATGGCAGCAAGAAGATTCATGTTCAATGAATCTAATATTTTGGCTCTGAATACAAAAGCAGAACGTTCAACTTCTCGAGTAGAGGCTGTAGTAGCCTTTGTATGGGAAGCAGCTATTGCAGCTATGCAGAAAAGGAACAATAATAATAATAATGCTATCAAGAATTTTGTAATTAGAATTCCAATAGACTTAAGGAGAAGAATTCAACCTCCATTACCTCAGCAAACCATGGGAAATATCATACATATGGTTGAGGCAAATTGGGAAGTTTCTGAGGGACCTTTGGACTATAAGTTACTAGTGAAAAAAGTTCAAGATTCAATAAAGATTGTGACTAAACATGGCTATGATGTAAAGAATATGGATGATAGAGAAAGAACATTGACTGAAGAAGTGGGAATACTTAGATCCACTAGTTTGTGTAAGTTTCCTTTCTATGACATTGATTTTGGATGGGGTAGGCCAAAATGGGCATCTGTTGGAAGCATAGCTCCCAATCTGGTTGTTTTAATGGACACTAGTGATGGGAAAGGAATAGAAGTATGGCTTGGGTTGGTAGAGGAAGACATGGCCATATTTGAGAAAAATCAAGAATTATTCAAATTTGTTTCTCTAAGTCAATCTATTTTCTGAATATACGTTTCCTTCATTCACATATTTTCCAAAGGAACAAAATAGGTTTTACTAGTCTTATATTTACAAACAACACCACAAAAACCTATTTATCTCAATTGTGATCGACTGCTCAAATCAATCCGGAGGCGACAACTGTCCAAATTTATGTCTTTTCTTTTTCAAACCTAGCCAATTGGAAATGCAAAGGTGGGTCAAGGGAAAAAAACAAAATGAAATTAAACTAATAAATACAAAACTTTCCCAAGCTACTCTCCAAAATCTTCTCAACCAAGAAGCCAAAATCACCACACAATAATAAGTGTTGCACACTCAACAGAATGTCACTGCCAACCATTTTGTAGAGAATTTTCTGTCTAAGACACCTCCTTGACACAATTCTTCTCTCCTTTGTGTCCAAAAAGTTCAGGCCATTTAATCTTCTCCCAAAAATTACAATCAGCGGCTTGAAAATCAATAATTATATTGTTGCTTCACCACAGAATAATGGAGACGGAAGAGCTCAAGCGTGTCTTTCATATGTTTGACAGGAATGGTGATGGAAGGATCACGAAAAAGGAGCTGAACGACTCGTTAGAGAACATGGGTATCTTCATGTCCGACTCAGATCTGGCACAGATGATCAACAAGATTGACGTGAATGGCGATGGCTACATCGATATTGATGAATTTGGTGCTCTATATGAGACCATAATGGAAGAACGAGATGAGGAGGAAGACATTAGAGAGGCTTTCAATGTGTTCGACCAAAATGGGGACGGATTCATTACCGTAGACGAATTAAAATCCGTCTTGGCATCGCTTGGTCTCAAGCAAGGGCGGACCGTTGACGACTGCAAGCGGATGATTAAGAAAGTGGATGCTGATGGAGATGGAATGGTGAATTTTATAGAGTTTAAGCAGATGATGAAAAGCGGTGGATTTGCTGCATTGAGTTAACGAGAAAATCGACAAGACCTTGGAGGCTGGCATCTTGTACTCTTAAGCAAAGGTCTGAGGTCAGTTCTTAGAGAAGCTTATGGGATGGAGCCTTTACCACCTTAATAAGCCAACTTGATGCTAATGTAAATTAGTCAATCAAGTGAACTTGGAATACTAGATGAAAAAACCAGAAAACGAAAAATAGAGAGAAAAACACTCATTTTCCACACTGTTATGTTTGTTTGAATAGAAAGAAAGAACACAGATAAAAAGGAGTTTTCCTGCTCTTTTTGTAGGTTAACGACTTGTAAATAGTTTGTTATATTTTCTAATTCTTTATTTTATGTTCTTTGGCTCCTCCCCAACAGAATCTTGATAGAAAAACATTACTCCCTCACTTTCATGTTATTATCCTACAGTAATGTTCAATAAAGGCTTTGATTGAAACCACATGTCCTCCAGAGATCTAAAGGTTTATATTGTATCTCTTCTCCTCTATTCCGTTTAACAGGTGATGTGAAGAGAAAGATTTTCATTTCTACTTTCTTCTTATTTGCAAGTTAATGAAGGAAATCCCACAACTTAAATTTCTTCTTTCGGTTCTATTACCCTTTCCTTAACCCTTGTTTTAATATATATCTCTTGAAATCCCAAGAACAAATTTTCTCATAGAAGCTTTCTCTTGCTTCTATTCCATTCTCTCATTGTGACGTTCTTTACGTGTGAGGGTTAAAAAGATTTTTCTTTTCTTGAAGCATGTTTCACTTTCCACTATTATGATTTGGGGTACAGAATTTCATGAATAACAACCAGAATGCTCTTAGATTGAATGGATCCTACAGTATTATACTCCAGTACACTTCAATGGACCCTTAGATTGAAGCCACATGTTCATTGTCAGTTTAAAGGCTTAGACTGTATCTTCTTCCCTCTCTTTCCTCCGTCACCTTGTATTTTCCACCATTACTGTTACTGACCTTTCACAATTCCTCTTTGGTTGATTAAATTATCAATCACTCTTTCTATATTACTTTAAAGAACACTATCCAATCACAGAAAGCAGTACAAAAAGACAAGTTGCCTCATTCCCCACGTCTGGAGATAAGGTGTTCATTCCCCTCTTGATTTAAAGCCGCAGAGTTCCGATCTAGTGACACAAACTGGTTTAGAACAAACAGCAAAGTGGTGCAAAGTTTTAAACAATGAGGCATAACAGAGAAAAGTTAGTAAAAAATGTTATTCTAGCTGAATGAAAATAAGATCACGTTAAAAAACTTCGCCTGACCTCAAATAAATTATTCCCTTGAATACAGAATAGGGGTAAGGTATGCGTACATCCTACCTCCCCAGACCCCACTTGTGGGATTACACCGAGTATGTTGTTGTTGAATACAGAATAGAGGAACCACCTGCAGCATGTTACAAATCAGATAGGAAAGTGAGATAAAGGACTCCACAAGTGCATGATTTTAAGAGTTCGAACTAAGCATGATGCATGATAAACCAAACAGTCAGAAATCAAAATAGATTTTGAGTGCCAAATAATTGATTTCACGAAATTTAGCTGAACAGACAGCATAAACTAAAAACCTTGGGTTAACTTCTTGATTATCAGACTAACTTTTGAATCCACATGATTAAAACTGTTGCAGCTGAAATCTACTCAAATTGAAGTGTATGACATATGTCCATTCTTAGACACTCACATTCAAGAAAAGCTTTCGAGAAATTTAGAGCTGAATTAACATGTTTACTGAATGAACGATAAACTTAATAGGAAATGGAAACAAACAACATCAAGATGAAGGAATCAAAAAACATAATTTATTCACCTCGTGAACTACTCAAAGCTGAATTTTAAGATTTGTACTTACAAGAACATGTATGTTGTAAGCCAGTACTGAGAGTTTAATCTTACATAGGCAGATCTCTTAACACTTAGGAATTCCATGCCGCCAGTCGCTGCACAAAAGGACAAAATAAAAAATATTTGGATGAGCAAGTATCTTAATAATTTGTATAAGTAATTTTTAAAGTGAACTTTTAAAAGCATACGACTGAGTAAATTTAATTCTTGAATTTGGTATACAATTTTGCATGACAATCCATGTACTATAAATTCAGAGCATAAATATACGTACTATAAATTTACAACATAAATATTCATGTATTATTATTTACGCATAAAAATCTATGTATTATTCATAGGAAAAAAAGATCCGTGTCTTATGATCTTTGCATAATAGTTCACTGAATTGACAAATTTATATGTTATACTGATAGATTAATGTTTAGCCTACTCGTCTTGACTAAACTAGTTTCTTTTATTAAAATGTTTGGATCAAACACGTGTAACTGTGATCTTACCATTCTATTTACAGGTCATTATCCGAGACACTGTAGACATCGAAATTTTGTGGACTCTACAAGATGAGTCATATTTCAGTTAGGGTTTCTTAAAGGCTACTCTACCCTAAACCCTAATTCATGCCTATATAAAGGGTATTATATTCCCTTAAAAAGGCATCTTGAAAATTCCACAAATTCATGAAATATTCATAAAGAGAACTAAATATGTCAAACTCTTCTTGTTAATCAAATACTTCAAGAAGATCCACAAATCTTTTCATTGAGATCAAGTTCAAATCATCCTAGCTAGTTCGACGAATACGTCACTAACGGCCCTCAAATCACAATGGGGATCCAATCCAAATAATCCTAGTTTGAAAAATACGCCACTAACGGCTCTCGAATCAAGGAGAAAATCCAGAGAGAAGAATCAAGGGAGGAACAGGATTGTGCCTGCATTATTTATCAATGAAATATTCTTGTTTTTTCATATTTTTTTGTGATTGCAATTTATTTTTCATAACTTTAAAATTTGTTGCAAACAAATTGGCACGCCCACTAGGACCAAATCTGTCTTTCATCTCTTCTCTCACAAATCAAATATGCAAATCTAAAGCCACAAAATAGCATAGGTGGAAGAATGAGTACTTCAAGCCTGGTCTTTGAGCTTCATCAAGTTACATTCCGACAAGCCATGAAGTAGGGGGCATTTGTAGATATCAAAATTTTGTAGGACTCTACAAGACAAGTCCTATTTCAGTTAGGGTTTTTTGGAGGCTACTCTACCCTAAATCCTAATTCATGCCTATATAAAGGTATTATATTTTCTTGAAAAGGCATCTTGAAAATTTAACAAATTCATAAAGAGATCGAAATATGCCAAACTTTTCTTGATAATCAAATACTTCAAGAAGATCCACAAATTCCTTCATAGAGATCAAGTTCAAACCATCCTAGCTAGTTCGAGAAATACTCCACTAACGGCCCTCGAATCACAATGGAGATCAAATCAAAATCATCCTACTTCGAGAAATATGCCACTAATGGCTCTCAAATCAAGGAGAAAATCTAGAGAGAAGAACCAAAGGAGGAACATAATTGTACCCACTCTATTTATCAATAAAATATTTTTGTTTCTTCATATATTTTTGTGATTGCAATTTATTTTTCATCACTTAAATGTGTTGCAAACAGACGCGTAACTACAACCTCAATCAGGACGATATATTATTTGTGCCTTCATCTGGCCTATCACTTGAAATATATCATTTATTTGTCTCTCCCAAATTCCAGACGTCTATTTTCACTCTTTTCTTTTGATGTTTGTAACGAGTCTTGAATTAATTCCCGATTCATCTCACTCCCTCACAGTTGTTCTTTCCACCCTTTTTCTTTACTTTGTAATGGGATTTTAAATAAACTTGCACCCCATCTCACTCTTTACATTAGATTTAATTAGTTTGGCCTCAAACTTTTGCCACTGAGACCTAAAAGTAAGTTCTATAGAATGGTTGTTAGACTAGCAATATTGTATGGAGCAAAGTGTTGGCTAGTATGTGTAGACAACTACAAGGATAAGATTAGGAATGAAGATATACGGGACAATGTGGGAATGGCCCCACTGGTGGACAAGATGCAGGAAGCGAGTCTGAGATGGTTCGAGCATGTAAAGAGGAGCAGATGCCCAAGTGATAAGGTGTGAGAGGTTGACAATGATAGATCTAAGAAAAGGTAGAGGAAGACCGAGGATGAATGGGGAGAAGTGATTCCACGTGACATGGAACATCTTCAGCTTACTGAGAAGACCCTAGATAGGAAAGCATGGAGGTTGAGGATTAGGGTAGAGGGCTAGTAGGTAGTCGGGGTAATTTTTGTCTTTCCTTTGGGAGAGCATGATTCTAGCTTAGAGCAAATCGTTGTTCCCTCTTCTAATTATATGTATCATTATATTAGTATATTATTATCTTATTCTCCAATGGTACTACTATTGTTGTTTCTTTACTTCGATTATCTTTACTATTGTTTTTATGACAAGGGAAACCCACAATCGCTATCCTTTGGGTGAGCACATGGTAAAAAACACCGTTTTTATGCAGTAGCTTGCAAACCACACAAGAGAGGTAACCCACACTAGGCAAGCCCGGTGCGACAAGCTCGATCCAGAAGGCAAACCCCTTGCTTTTGCCGGCAAGGAGTTTCGAACTTGAAACCTCCAACATGGAAGTCCCAAGCCCAAACCACTGGCCACCCCGAAGGGTATCTTTACTATTTTTGTTGTGAGTACTTTCTTATCTATAGTATTTTCATCATAGCTTTTAATCTTGTATTTATCAAAAATAGTTTTTTGAAAACGGTTTTCTTGAGCTGAGGGTTTATCGAAAATATTTTCTCTACCTCACACAAGGTAGGGATAAGGTCTGGGTACACCCTACCCTCCCTAGACCCCACTTGTGGGATCTCACTGGGTATGTTGTTGGCCTTAAACTTTTGCTGAGACTGAATTCATATTAAAATTTTCTAATATCTTAAATTTACTCTAATGAATCCTTATGTCATATGTCATCTATCAGTACTACAAACATGCATGTATGTTCATGAAGGATATGGAACCACTCATTTGAATGAAGCCCATGACTGTGAAACAGTTAGCAAGGATAGCCAGAAGGATCTATCAGCGTAACAGAATAAGGGTTCTAATTGATGGAGGTTCCAATGTGGACACATGTCCTTGGTTCATTCTACAAAAGATGAAAATCAACACTGCCTGGATCAGAACCAACAATTTTGCATTCGGGCTTTTGATGGAGCCAAAAGGGATACCACTGGTGAATGAGCTCACTCTGACAATGAGACCCACTGAGTTGGAAATTAACTACCAAATGTTGGACATAGAAGCCTTCTACAACATGTTCTTAGGAAGACCCTAGATTCACATGGAAAGAGTTGTCTTTTCACAGTTCTGGGGAGAACCGGATGTAGCTCATTTACTCTATGGGTTTCACGTTTTTCTAGGTTCTTATCATCACTAAGAGGATGGTGTTGGTGTTGGGGGACTGGGCTAAAACTTCTTGTGTTTGGATAGTAAAGTAAAAGAAAAAGAGTGGAAAGAACAATTATGAAGGAGGGAGATGAGTCGTAAATTAATTCAAGACTAGTTGCAAAAAGTTAAGGAAAAGAACGAAAATGGACAAAGATAGAAGCTCGGATTTGCGAGAGACAAATAAATGAAATACTTCAAGTGATAGGCCAGACGACGACACGAATAATATATTGTAGTAACCGAGGTCGCGGTTACGCATCTCAGATAAGG